>NC_068303.1:41329000-41534281 GCF_025860055.1 Xyrauchen texanus
CTAAAGAACCAAGCACCAGGGAAAATATTAGAGACACTCAACCAGTCACATATGCAAGCCTGGCTCCACACCTCTCACCTCGCACAGGCAGCAGTATTTCACTTCTGCTCGATAAGATGAAGAATGACAGACAATAAAATATTGACTTTTTATTGATATTGATACCTGGTCAAATTTCTGTACATTTGTTGAAAAATTGTACCTCAGAATCAGCCTCCTGCAACCCTGTGAAGCGAAACTGCACATACCCCTCACTGGCTCCAGTGCACTGCTCTGGTTGAACTGTGTGAGAGTGAATATGCATGTTGAACAGTAGAATGGGTCAATGTTTGGGAAGGAGAAAAGACAGAAAAAACATTTGATATCCTTCATGAAATTGGAACATCTCAGACTCACTAGGATTACAGCAAGGGCTCCAAAATCTAGTGGGCTCTCTTTCACCTCCACAGATAAGTCACTGTTCCCTTTAAAGACGGTCACTTCGATGCTTGCTGCATCAGTATTTATACTAAAGAAAGACCCTAACTTATGAGGTAGCTATAGACCCATCAGTTTACTTAACAATGATGTCAAGCTATTGGCAAAAATGTTGGCACGCCGTCTTGAGACCTGCCTCCCATGTATCATATCAGAGGACCAAACAGGCTTTATTTTGGGATGTCAGTTGTCATCTTGTGTCCGTAGACTCCTTAATGTAATTTTGTCTCCCTCTGCTTCTTCAACTCCTGAAATGGCCATTTCATTGCTTGCTGAGAAGGCATTTGATCAAGTGGAATGACAATATTTATTTACAATCCTACAAAAATGTGGCTTTGGTTCTAAATGTATCTCATGGATTCACATTCTATATTCTGCTGCATTAGCTAGTGTTAAAACAAACTCTGAAATCTCAACCCCTTTTCCTCTCACTTGTGGCACACGACACAGTGGTTCTATAGCTATTGTCTATAGCTCTGAAATGTTCCACATTGTTCTCAGGCATACACAGAGGAGCTTTGTATGCTGTTGATCTATTAGTATACGTCCAAGTCCCATTAAACTGTGCTGATGGTATAGGGAATCTCTTAAAGACCTTTGGAGAGTTTTCATGTTACACACTGAAAAGTGTTTTTTTGCAAAAAAAAATATTGCAAAGTGCATATGCTTTCCTGTCAACCAGTTGGCCAAATGAATCTCTCCAGGTGTACTGCCCTTTCACCTATCCCCTAGTGGATTTAAATATTTAGGTGTCCGCATTTCTCATTCTCTTAGCTTACTTCACAGAAATAATTTCATGAAACTGACAGAGAGGATTAAACTGGACCTTGGCGCGTGTTACCTCTTTCGCTTGTAGGTCATAATGAAACAATCAAAATGAAAGTTCTACCTCCCAGGATCCAAAAGGCAGCTCTCCAGAGGCTTAAACAGGATAGGGGCTTTGCCATCCTCAACATGTTGCTGTATTATTGGGCTGCCAACTTCCAAAAACGTACCAAAATTTGTCACTCCCCTGACATTGATTGGTGCACTATTTCGCCATTGCAAAGCCTTTCTATCAAACTAATCTGAGAAGTTAAGTTACATTCCGTTATCTCGCATTTGCACGTGGTATGGACAAAAGTGTCCATAGAGTTTAATTCTGATATTTATTTAAATGTTGATTCGAGCATATGGCTGAAACCAAAATGATGTATTGATAACTCTCCTTTCTGTTGGTCAGAGTGGATTGTGAGGGAGGTTAATACACTCGGTGATCTATATGCACTGATTCTGAAGTACAGTTCTGCACAACCTCCTACAGTTCTCTCTGCAGCCTCCTCTGGGGATGAAGTTCCATCATATCAAGAGGAGAAGGATGATTTGATGGATACCATCTCACTTTATGCCAAGAATTTCCTATATGGTAGTGATGAGCAGACTGAGGAAGACCAGCAGGATGACTCCAGGTCTGGCACCTCAGAAGATGGGAGCTCACATTCTGACATCCTTACCCGCATTCTTAGTGCGGCAAGATTCTAAGCCTTGATACTGATACTCGACCCCACCACAAGGTGTGTGGGCAGGCATTTCCCGCACTCAGCCTTCTGTTCCATTCTCAACCCCACCACAAGTTTGTTGGCAGGCATTTCCTGCACTCAGCCTTCTGCTTCTATTCTTGTGGCTAAGGATTATTCTCAGGTGTTAAGGTAGGCTTGGAATAATCTTAAACCTGGATCCCAGTTCAACGCAGGTTGTAGACAATTGGCTAAAATGCACTATGCCCCTGAGAGTGGAATGGGGGATATGCTCTCATTTGAACGTGAAATTGCGGCTCTAACCACCTTGGGTCCAGACCACTTTATGGATAATCCTTGGTGTCCTGGCAGAGAATGCCAGAAGACTGATCGTTTAGTGTGCCAAGCATATTACGCAGTGTAACGAGTTCCGGAGCTAAGTAGGACACGAAGGCGAATAGCTCCTCAATTTTCTACCTCTCAAGGTAAATATTTTATTGGCCCGCTGCAGTGCACACAGCTCCACAATAATTGCAGCATAACACAGCTTCAATTTACAACAATGAATTTGGGCCCCAGACTCTCTCTCCCTCAAGTGCTGGTGGCGTGGGTCTTTTATCCGCTCTCCCCGTGCTTACTGGAATTAGAGACAGGTGTTAGACATAATTTAGCTCAAGTGTAAGTGCCCTTACCGCTTCCCTCTCTCCGAACAGTCACTTGACCACACCCCCGCTGACACACGCAGCAACTCGGGCAGCCTGATCAGGGAATGCCCTGGTGCAAGTTTTAGCCACTTTGAGAAATGTGGTTAACATGGAAGATCGTGATCTTATAGGCCTAGTTGAAGCAGCCCTCTTCACACATTCACAGCTTACCAGGGACATCAGTGCCTCTTTGTCCTCAATGCCCTTGGCTCAGAGACAGATCTGGTCAGCCAAGACATCTCTGCCTGAAATCATCAGAAGAGAATTGACAAACATGCCAGTCGTGCCAGGTCTGGTTTTTCACCCTGACTCCCAAACCATGCTAGATACTGCTGAACAGGTACAGGGCACAGGAGGAAATCATTACAGCGAACATTTTGGCCATACTAGGGCTACCAGGTATGGTTATAGAGGTGTTCCACCCCCCCAGCATCCTCACTTCCCCCGTTTGGAACCATGGAGGTACAACAGAAGACAAAATAGGGGCTTCCAGCCACCTGACAGAGGTACCAGACAGTATTATCCAGCTCCACAAACTGGCCATTCTCATGGTTCATTTAAGGGAGCACTTCTGAAAAAACATACTCCCCGGGGTTCTGGATCCCAGGGAGGGCCCGCATTGTGCTCTCAGAAAAGTTACCAAAGCATGTTCCCAGCAATGTCTGGACAGCAGAGACAGCAGATCCAGTTTCGGCAATGTCCTCCCACCTTCTCAGGGGTCCGTATGACTGTGGTCAAGGACCCAGTGAAATTACAGTTCTGCTACAGAAACAAGCAATCATACAGGTAAGACCCAATGAACAGCTCACTGGGTTTTATTCAAGCTATTTCCTTGTGCCAAAGAAAGTCAGCAGGCTTCGGCCCATCCTGGACCAAAGAGAACTAAACACGTTCGTAAAATTATTATCCTTCAATATGCTGACCACAGCACAAATTCTGGAATCCACAGAACCAAGCAAGTGGTTCACTTCCATTGACCTGAAAGATGTGTATATACATGTACTCATCTGCCAAGAGTGCAGACAGTTCCTTCACTTTGCCTTGCAGGGCCAAGCTTACCAATTCAAGGTCCTTCCATTTGGCCTTTCCCCTTCTCCAAGGATTTTCACCAGAGTAGTATCGGCATTCCGTTGTCCTCTTCAGGTTGCAGGCCTGAAAATCCTGCCATATCTAGACGACTGGCTGATTTGTGAACCATCTCACCACCAAGTTATGAAGGACATGGAGACAGTGATCCAACATATCCAGTGTTTCATTCACAAGATAAATTGTGAAAATAACTATTTAAAACCCCGACAGAAGGCAATGTTCGTTGGTGTTACGTCCCTTTTTTATCTTGTCTCGGGAATAAGGGAATAACACTTTTAATAATTGCATGTGTGTATCTCAATGGGCAGGACAGAGCAAGAAAAGAAACCGATCTCCAAACTCATCTCGAAAGGATTTATTAATCCTTTCTGCCATGATAATTGAGTGAAGAAAATCATATTTACAATATATACAAACAATAAATGAGAACAATAAACAAAAATAAACACAAACAAAAACCCAAGGTGGGAAGGCGAGCACGAGAGATGCCAAATCAAACAAATCAATAAAACAGAACAAACTAACTAAAGGTTAATTCAACTAAACTAATTACCAAACATAAAATGTAGAAAAGAAAAGTCTTCGACGTCAAGACGCTCTAACCAAATCTACGCTAACTATATTATAACAAAACTTACAAGATGGGCACTCTCCTAAACTAGTGTTTCTAACATTCAAAACATCCTAAATGGTGCAAAGTGTATATCGTGCGACCTACTAACCTGCTCCCTCCTTCCCAGCCTTACACGCTCCGTGTTAACTGAGCTGGACGAACAGTAAAATGACAGAACACTAAACACCATGTAAGAATAGATTGAACAAACAATAGACACACAGACTGTCAGTGACAGCGAGTCAAACAAGTATGCCAAAGTGAGAAAAAAAAAACTGTCGACATGGAAGTGATCACGGGTATTTGAATGAAGTAGTGAGATGTGATTGGATAAGGTGAACCGGAACGTCATCGTCCTTCATGAAGATTGACAGATGGTAGATTGAACCAACGAACACCTGAAACACACGCAGCACAACAACAACAACAACAACCACCACCCCCACATTTCCATATTACAACACTTTGAATACGTACGAGTACGTAACACTTCCCCCCTAAAAGATTTCAATTAATTTTAAAGACATTGAACAATAGACACAACCAAAAAGAAATTAACATTCTTAATTACCTATTATGCTCTCGACAAGGCGTCAGCAACAACATTTTCAGAACCTTTCTTATGCTTAATGTTGAGGTTGTAGTTTTGCAGGAATAACGACCAACGCATAAGCCGTTGATTATGATTATACATCTTCGACAAAAATACTAATGGGTTATGATCAGTATATACTGTTACCGGTAAAGCAGAAGAACCGACATAAACCTCAAAGAACTCTAACGCTAGAAGAAGTCCAAGGGCTTCCTTCTCTATTGTAGAGTAATTTATCTGATGCTTGTTAAATTTCCTGAAAAATAACAAACTGGATGATCTAGACAAATGTCATCTTCTTGAAGAAGTACGGCGCCAGTACCCAACGCACTCGCATCCACTTCAAGCTTAAATGGACGCGAGAAATCCGGAGCGGCTAGGACAGGTGCACTACTTAACAGGGTCTTTACGCTATTAAAAGCATGTTGGCATGATTCTGACCATACAAAATCGGTTGCAGGACTTAATAGATTGGTAAGGGAATATACCACAGTTGAAAAATTTCGGCAAAAATTCCTATAATACCCAGCCATGCCTAGAAAACGGCATAACTCTCGTCGTGTGGTGGGCACAGGAAAATCAACGATAGCGGAAACTTTTGCACCCACCGGCCGGACTTGACCCTGGCCGACTACCTTACCTAGGTATGTAATTGTGGCTTTCCCAAACTCACATTTTGCCAGATTTATGGTTAAGGACGCACTTTCTAAGCGTTTGAATACTGTTGTCAGGAGGGACAAATGTTCATACCAGTCGGATGAATATAACACCAGGTCATCAAGGTAAGCATTACAATTTGGTACTCCTGATAATACAACATTGACAAGACGCTGAAATGTTGCCGGAGCGTTTCGCAATCCGAACGCCATTACCTTGTACTGCAGAAAATTATCAGGAGTTACGAATGCGGATATTTCTGCAGCGCGTGGTGTAAGAGGGACCTGCCAGTAACCTTTAAGTAGATCTAATTTGGTTACGAATCTTGCGGAACCCAAGTTGTCTATACAGTCCTCCATCCTAGGTAGAGGATAACTGTCCGGAACAGTAACAGAGTTTACTTTTCTATAGTCTGTACAGAATCGAAATGTACCATCTGGTTTTGTAATAAGAAGACACGGTGAACTCCATGGGCTGAAACTGGGTTCAGCTAGATCGTTTTTTAGCAAGTATTCAACTTCTGTTTTCATCACTGATCGTTTCAGTACTATTTACTCGATAAGCGTGTTGTTTGACTGGTAAATCACATGTGATCTGAATGTCATGTTGTAACACAGTCGTCTGAGATGGAATATCACCAAACAGCATAGGGAAATCACAAATTACTTTTATAACATCCTGCTTCTGGGCTTTGGATAAATAAAATAAAAACGATGGTAATGACTGCAGTATTTCAGAATTAGACAGTCTGGCACACCCCTGAGCATTACGAAGGGAAATGCCATCATCAACAAACGACTCACCAGCAAATAGCGATATCACCTCGCAATCCTCAGCAGTGGGTGCTGAAACAACTGCAACAGATGAAGCAACAGAATAAGAATTCAGATTATCTATTTCCTTAATTCTCTCAGATGATTTTCTGGAACGATACAACTTCAACATATTTACATGACATGTCCGAAATTTCCGTTTACGATCTGGAGTATGCACAACATAATCTGTCTCACTCAACTTTTTAGTTACCACGTATGGACCAACAAATCGAGCAGACAGAGCAGAACCAGGAATTGGCAAAAGTATCAATACTTTGTCTTCAGGTTTAATCTCACGAGTAACAGACTTTATGTCGAAATGCTTTTTCATGCTCCTCTGGGCTACAGCCAGATGTTCTTTTGCAAACGTACAGGCAGTATGCAAGCGCTCTCTGAATCGGCTAACATAATCCAGTATATTTTCCTTAGGTGCTGCATCCTCACGCAACATTCCCTCTTTTAAAACTTTGAGTGGACCACGCACGGTATGTCCAAACACTAGATCCGCAGGACTAAAACAAAGGGACTCTTGAACTGTTTCGCGAACACCAAATAAGACTAACGGGACTCCCTCATCCCACTCTTTATCGGAGCTTGAACAATATTTGCGCAGCATTGATTTTAACGTTTGGTGAAAACGTTCGATTGCCCCTTGGCTTTCGGGATGGTACGGACTAGAAACTCTGTGCGATATTTCCAAGGTTTTTAACACCTGTCTAAACAGTCTGGAGAGAAAATTCGTTCCCTGATCCGTCTGTACAATTTTTGGCAACCCAAATGTGGAAAAGAATTTAATCAATGCCTTTACAATTGTAGCAGAAGTAATTTTTCTCAGTGGAATTGCTTCTGGATATCGTGTTGCAGAGCACATAATTGTTAGTAAAAACTGATTTCCTGACTTGGTCTTTGGTAAAGGGCCAACACAATCTAAAATGACATGCTCGAAAGGCTCTCCAATTACAGGGATCGGAATCAATGGAGCAGGTGGGATCTTTTGATTTGGTTTTCCGTAACCTGACACACATGACAAGTGTTACAATACAGACAGACATCTTTTTTCAGACCAGGCCAAAAAAATGTTTCAATATACGATTATATGTTTTCGTAATTCCTAGATGACCTGACATCGGATGATCATGAGCCAAACTTAAGACTTGCTATCTGTAAGCAGTGGGTAACACAATTTGACAAGTAACATCCCACTCATTATCCATACCAGCGACAGGTCTCCACTTACGTAACAGTAACTCATCGTCTAACACATATTCAGCTTGTCGATCTTTTACAGATTTTGGATGCTCAGCAGCAGAGAAAAATTTAATCAAAGAAGGATCATCTCGCTGTGATGCTACCATCCGTTCACGTTTTATAGGTACAGTCAACACTTCTAAATCAGTCACAGCTTCACCCCTTCGATCGGGTTTCACAACCTTAGACCACTGCAACTCGGATGAAGAGCTCTCTTCAGCAAAGAGTGGCAACATGAATGAATCATTCAACGTAATGTCTTTGCCTATTCTTACGCTTTTGCTGGCGTCACAACATTTGCGGGAAACACATCCGGAAATGTATCAGCAATATCATTAGCGTTAACAAAACAATCAGGTTTGTCAACCACTTCTACAACGGGTGTCACCTTTCCTCCAGCCAAATCATTGCCAAGAATAAACGTAACCCCTTTCACAGGAAGGGAGGAACGTACCGCAACCTTAACAAATCCTGAAATCAATTCACACTGTAAGTGAACACAATGTAGCGGAACCTTTATAATATCCATTCCAATACCCTGAATTAGTACACTTGAACCACAAGATGTCCGTTCTGACAATGGAAGGACCTCAGCTACAATAAATGACTGAATCGCCCCAGTATCTCGTAAAATCTGGATCTCTTTTTGTTCCTCAGGTCTACCATCTATTGACAGTAAACCTTTCATCACGAATGGTTTAAATCTCTCATCGAACTCCTCCGTTTTCGACACATGATCAGGGCGCACGGGCACTGTTCTCACAAAACCAACTGGTTTTGGTGGTCCAGGTTGTTGTTTTCGTTTTAAAGTTAAACAATCAGCAATTACGTGTCCTGTTTTATGACAATAAAAGCATTCTCTTGTTTCTTTAGACTGTGATGTATTAACCTTAACACGAGGACTAAACTTTGTGGCGCAGGCAAAGACAGCATTTTGTCAAATCGAGTCGAACCGAATACACTCTTGTGAGTTAAAACAAATTCATCAGCCAAAACTGCAGCTTGAGACAAATTCGTAACCTTTTGTTCGTTTAAATAAGTGACCACACGTTCAGGTAAGCAATTCTTGAACTCTTCCAAAAGCATCAAATCCCTCAGAGAATTAAAATCTTTCGTCTTATTCGCGGCCACCCATTTATCGAAAAGAATTCCTTTCTCACGGGCAAATTCTACAAACGTTTGCTGTGCTGTTTTTTTCTGGTTTCGAAATCTCTGTCGATAAGCTTCGGGCACAAGCTCATAAGCGCGGAGAATAGCGTTCTTCACCGTCTCATAATGCAAGCTATCCTCTACCGGCAATGCTGAAATTACAGCCTGAGCTTTTCCGACCAACCTACATTGCAATAAAAGAGACCATACTTCTTTCGGCCATTTAAGTGCAGATGCTAGACGTTCAAATGCTGAAAAATAGGTATCCACCTCGGTCTCTCTGAAGTGAGGCACCAAAGATATGTGCTTACTAACATCAAAGACAGCTGTTGAAACATCACTTGCCACATGTGAGGTAACAACAGGATTGGACATAACCGAGTCAGAGACAACTTTCCTTGACTCCAACTCAAGTTTTCTCAATTTTACCTGCGTTTCAGCCTCAATCTCTAAACTGCGTATCTTGAGACGCATCTCCATGTCGGCCATACGTCTCTCTGACCGCTCCTGCACTTCCATCTGCATTCGGGCGAGTCGGACCTTAAGTCGCACATCGCCACTAGCCCCACTGGAAAGCGGAGAAAATGGAGAAAAGGGCGGCATGGCAGCCTTAGTCTCGGCCCCAACCTCCACCTCGGAAGCCTCGCTCAGCGCCTTCTCCGTAACAGGGCTTTTTGAACACGTCTCCACTGCAGACCGGCCGGTCTCCATACCATCCGCATCTGTTAACGCAAGCATATGAAGTTCAACCAGCTTTTGATGAATAGCAGCTTTAATTGTTGCCTTTAATGCTTGTCTCACCACAGGGATTCCATAGTGGTCAGCGATTTTTAACAAATCATCCTTTCTGCATTTGTTAAGTATATCTAACGTTGGTGTAACAATAAATGACTGTAAATCAAATGTACTCATAATTTCAACTTTAACATCACTGTCACTATCAACGTTTGTAATGTACACAAGTATTTCCTTGCAAAATCCCGTATAAAAGATACACACTACAATTATCAACAACCGGGGAAAAAAAAAATCCAATGGTTTAGATCCCAGATGAGCCCCCATAAATGTTACGTCCCTTTTTTATCTTGTCTCGGGAATAAGGGAATAACACTTTTAATAATTGCATGTGTGTATCTCAATGGGCAGGACAGAGCAAGAAAAGAAACCGATCTCCAAACTCATCTCGAAAGGATTTATTAATCCTTTCTGCCATGATAATTGAGTGAAGAAAATCATATTTACAATATATACAAACAATAAATGAGAACAATAAACAAAAATAAACACAAACAAAAACCCAAGGTGGGAAGGCGAGCACAAGAGATGCCAAATCAAACAAATCAATAAAACAGAACAAACTAACTAAAGGTTAATTCAACTAAACTAATTACCAAACATAAAATGTAGAAAAGAAAAGTCTTCGGCGTCAAGACGCTCTAACCAAATCTACGCTAACTATATTATAACAAAACTTACAAGATGGGCACTCTCCTAAACTAGTGTTTCTAACATTCAAAACATCCTAAATGGTGCAAAGTGTATATCGCGCGACCTACTAACCTGCTCCCTCCTTCCCAACCTTACACGCTCCGTGTTAACTGAGCTGGACGAACAGTAAAATGACAGAACACTAAACACCATGTAAGAATAGATTGAACAAACAATAGACACACAGACTGTCAGTGACAGCGAGTCAAACAAGTATGCCAAAGTGAGAAAAAAAAAACTGTCGACATGGAAGTGATCACGGGTATTTGAATGAAGTAGTGAGATGTGATTGGATAAGGTGAACCGGAACGTCATCGTCCTTCATGAAGATTGACAGATGGTAGATTGAACCAACGAACACCTGAAACACACGCAGCACAACAACAACAACAACAACCACCACCCCCACATTTCCATATTACAACACTTTGAATACGTACGAGTACGTAACAGTTGGGCACTCCCTGAATTCTCTGCTAATGACTGCATCCTTGACATCTCAGAGAATTGTAAAATTGTCCATTCTGGCACAGTCCTTGGTTCCACTACAACAGTGGCTGAACAGCTTCCAACTTCACCCCAAAGTGCACAGATAGGTAAACTTGATGGTGACATGAAAGTGGATTCAAGCCTTATGCCCCTGGAAAAGAAAGAGGTTTTTATTGCATTTAGGAACATCCTGGCGAGACATACAGTAGTAACAATGGACACTTCCATGATGGGGTGGTGAGCAGTGTGGGAAGGCAAGACTGTCAGAGGTGTATGGGAGATTCCATGGACCTTAGAACACATCAATTTGTTGAAACTCAGGGCGGTTCACCTCGCTCTGAGGGCTTTCCTCCACTACTACAGAACAAGCATGTTATGGTGAGATCAGACAACATGTCTGCGGTGTATCACATCAATCACCAAGTTGACACCAGATCAGTGCATTGCCTTTCGGTCACAAGAAGGCTACACTTTTGGGCCCTTCCGAGACTCCCCTCTCTCAGAGCAGTTTATGTACCGGGTTGACAAACCAGGCAGCAGAACTCATGTGTCAGACAGGACCACTTACGGGAGAGTGGCCCCTTCACCCAGAGGTGGTGCATCTCATATGGGATCAGTTCGGCACAGCCAAGATCAATCTATTTGCGACAGCCAAGACAACCCATTGCAACATGTGGCTCTCACTGAACAGTCAGGGAGGTCCCTTAGGGATAGATGCACTGTCTCAAGAGAGGCTGGGAGGGTTGTTGTACGCTTTACCTCCCCTGCCATTAATTCCAATTGTACTCACGAGGGTGTCAATGGGCCATCACAAGGTTTTACTGGTGGCTCCCAGGTGGCCAAAGAGATATTGATTCCCTTCCCTCCTCTCATTATAGTGATGCGGAGGGAGCTATAAAAGGCATGCAGGAGAGTTACAGGGAGAGAGAGTGACTGACAAACCTACAGACACAGAGTGTTTGCCCATTATTTTGTGTATCATTTAGTTTATATTGATGGTTACCATCAAAGTTGAATATTAAAATAACTTACCTTGAATCTGCTTCGTTGTCTCCAGACTCCTCCATTGCCCGAACAAAGAGCGTTTCTACAGAGCCATCTCCCACTTCCATGCTTTAGTGGACAGGATGAGAATTAGCAAACATTCTATGGTGTCTCAGTTTCTTAAGGGGGCAAAGGCATACCAATTGCGGCCAAAGAGAATTGTGAGATCACCCTCATGGGACCTTTTGCAGTCACTGACTAAAGCCCAGTTTGATCATCATTTGAACAAGCTGACCTCAAGTCGCTCACATTGAATACATTCTCCTTGCAATTTGCTCAGCCAAGACAGTAAGCGTGTTACACTCCTTGTTGGTCAGTGAAAACTGCCTGAGATGGAAGGCAGAAAATGCAAGGGTTTCCTTCTAGCCAAAGCCGGCTTTTTACCCAAGGTCCTTAAGGCTAGCACAGTGAATCAGGTAACTGAGCTCAAGTTTTTTCATCAAGACCCCCTCCATTTGGGGACAGGTCTAGATATTTAATCTTATGTCCTGTTAGGGTGTTATATTGGATGCACTCAGGCTTTACAACAATCACACATGCAACTGTTTGTTTCGACAGAAAGTTTATTGGTCAGCCAATAAACAACTGTTGTCTCATTGGATAGTGGACACAATTGCACATGCATATTCCAGTCAGAACCTATCAATCCAAGGTGATCTGGTGGCTCATTTCACCAGGAGTATGGCTACGTCCTGAGCGACACTTGAGGGGGTGTCACTCACAGACATCTGTGCAGCAGCTTTTTGGAGTACTCCATGCACTTTCACAAAGTTTTATAGGATCAATGTGGCAAACCAAAGCTCTTTGGGGTCTGCAGTTTTATCCACTGCTAAACGGCGTGATGAGGGAAATGGTACCAGTCCCTCGTGCCCCTGATGGTACTAGTCATCCAGGATAGACCGTGGTGACATCAAAGTGAGGTTGAAATAGATCGTAAGTTATGTGCATAATTATGGATCTATGAGACTGAACAATAGCCTAGTTCCCATCCACCTTTCATGCTAATTTGTTATCAACAAAGTAAAAATGCGAATAATAAAACTGCTCATTTACATTCAAATGGCCTTTTATCGATAAAAAGGGTGTGCATGATGATGTCATGCCTAAAAAAACACTTTGTTGCATACGTTTTGGTTTAGCGCCTAAGAAATCTGCCCTGAAGCCGTTTCCGTTCAGAAATGTGTCTTTATCGCTAATTCGCCTCCCAGATGTCCCTAATTGTTTTCCGCCGAAGTTTTGGAAAAATGGGGAGAGTATTGAGACAATTCAAAATTAGCCAATTCACTATCATTTCAATTAACAAATAAAAACAATCAGAAGAGGAGGAATTGCCATCAAAAGGGAGCAGTTGCCTTTTTGATAGGACTGTAATATTGGTCCTGATGTTGCACCTATCACAGGTTGGCACCGGTTCTGACCCGAATGCAGATCGTCGTGGCCCTGGCATGGCCATGGCTGGCAACCTGCACCAAGTAGTTGGGGAAACTTTCTGTCTCAGTATAAGGACCATCCATTGATGTGTATATGCTGTGTGCACAGCTATTAAAGAAAAAAAAAATGATGTGGTCTAATATCAGGGTTTACATATATGAAACATTCCTGATATTCAATATTTTGAACAATCATCTGATCAAAAGCATCACCATCACAACTGCATTATGTCCCGCATATGTCTCCAGCAACTAGCTAAAAGATAAGGCATATGTAGGTCTGATAAAAAAAAATTTGTTTGGCAAATTAATTTTCTTTTGTTCAGCATTTTTTCAGAAGTAGACAAAACAATAATTAAATAGAATTGTTAAAAAAGAAAAGCTGAAGCTTTTCACCTAGTATTGTGTATTTATTCTTAATTTAAAACATCTTTGTGCACAGAAATGTGTTTTTTGTTTTGTAGGTTAATTCCGTGACTGCCGTCTATTATTTTGAATGGTGGATACTGCGATTAAATTAATCACAAACAGTGGCCATTCATTTGTTCAACGTGCACAAGATATTTGTGTTGGCACTCCTGGAAGTGTCACGTTTGCAGTATCAGATCTATATGCCGTAAAGATCAATCTATAATCACGTACAATAAATTGGCTTTCAATACAGTCATCATGATTAACACAGGCTAACGACTGGGGCAAACTCTGTCATGTGACCCTACATTTTTGAGTTGATGGCAATTTTATCGACAAAAAGTGTTTCCTAAAAAAAATTTCACGACATTTGATGTATCGACATAGAGTTTATGCGCTTGAGTTAAACTGAAAAATATTATATCGACATTTGTGACATTTTAGCAATAATGTGCATTTCCACCAGCTTTATTTTGATGCGCTAAAACTTTTTTAGCAAAAAATCCTTGGATGGAAACGTAGTTAATGACTGTCACCATCTCTTGTCACTCGGGATGAGTTGAGGCTGTGATAACGGTCACCGTTCAGCAGGGGTGGAAAGAGTATTGAAAAATAATACTCAAGTAAAAGTACTGTTACTTCTTAAAAAATAACTTGTTTGAATAGAGTAAAAAGTACCTGTCCTAAAAACTACTCAAGTAAGAGTAAAATATCATTTAAAAGTACTCATGAATAGTGAGTATTGAGTACTGAGTTGAGAAAACTATGACACTTTATAATAAAATTGATGCTGCGATTTTTTTAAATTCCCTTCTATGGCCTATAAAAAATATAGGTATTTTATAGGTGTCATTTATCTAGGATCTACAGTGAACACTACATGAATCTGATTTAAAAATAAATAAATAAAAGTGCAACATGATTAGAGAAATGAAAAGATGAATGCCGACTGAGAGAGTTATTGTTGCATGTAAAACATGAAAAAAAAAAAAATATAAATACATAATTCTCTCATCATAGTAAATGATGGGAGAATTTTCATTTTTGTGTGAATTATTTCTTTAAACAGCACATGGGGGACACATTGTTTCCACATTGATTTAGTTCTTGTATCTTTTAAGCCCAGAAAGAGTTGTGTTCTCATTCTAATGTATGATATCTACATGTCATTATTAACATATATTGTTATTAAAAATTTAAATGTTTTATTCTGTTACATTAATACATTTAAAGCTACTCAAGTTATTCAGCCAAAAGTAGAGAGTGCTTTTCTCATTTCCTTGTTATTGTTGTTAGATTAATATTCTTTAGATTACTAGTCATAGTAATCTAGAATACTAGTCAGTGCTCAATTCGGTTACATGTACACTTCAAGTCAAACATTGTGATACAAATACTCTTTTTGTCCCACTGTTTAAATTCACTTTAGACAGAAACGACTGCGTTTACATTAAATCCTCATCAAGACGGACATTGGCGGAATTATAAAGTGTATTGGATTCACATTAGCACACAAATATTAGACCGCTAGACTCGTCACCACCTGCCGGCCTGAGGTACGAGTGTGGCACGTGAAGGCGTGAAGGCAGAAGGTTCACGTTCATGGGGGCCCGACTGCAAGTGCTCGGTGTCTGATTGCCATGACAACGCGGTTGTGGGCACCGGCTAAGTGACCCAGGGAGTGAGGAAACTGCTTCGTTTGTGACAACATGGGTACCGCAGCCTGTTGGGGTGTGGCAAGCAAAGAAAAGGAAACAAAATTTTCTCCATCAGCCCTCCACCAGGGGATAGAGTGGTCTGGATACCAGCTCCGTGGCAGACATCTCTCTCCCTAGGTTGCCCTTCTCGGAGCACTTGGGAGCTTTCTGGGTCCGGGAGGTGGTTCGTGAGATGGGGTGTGTCCGCTTCCTGCGGGGAGCTCTACGCTGGGGCTGAGAGCTGGGTTTGGGTTGGGGCAGAGCTGCCTGGGGTTTCACCGCTGCATGCGAGCAGATGGAACGCGGCGGGCAAGATGTGATGAATGGCCTCCGTCTTTTTCTTCACTGCCGAGAACTGCTATGAGCCATGCCCCAAACCCAGGAACCTATCGTCTAGCCACGAGGGCTGAGGGAAGGACGGAGGGTTCCAGTCCAGCCCGACACTCATGTCGGCCCGGGTAAGCATAGCGCTCGGCTCCGAAGAAAAAAATCTGTCTGAACAGACGAATGCTTCCTTCTTTTTATACCCGTATGTCCGGGGGAGGGGCATGCAAATTCTGTTCGCCAACTCTCATTGGCCTTTTCTGAAAGATAAGAGGTAACCAATGCTCTCAATAGAGACCCCTAGTGTCACTACATCAACAAAACGTCGAGTGAGTGACAGAAGGGGAACTTACATTCTATTCATTATAAAAAACATAGGTGTTCAAGAAAAATGCACAAAAAAGTAAAGTGACAACACAGGCAATTTTCAACATAGTGTAAATGTCAAGAATAAGATGCATAAAATATGAAGGTAAATATTGTGTAAACCTGATTTTAAAAAAAAACACATTTTCAGAAGTAATATTATAAAAATAAGAAAACTGCTAAATACTTCTTAACCAATGCAGGTATTAAATTTTATCTAAGGAAAATCTATTAAAAAGTGATTTAAAAATGATCAAGTTAATCTAGAAAGCACTAATTGTAGGCAATTGTAACGAGTGAAGCTAGGAAGCAAGTTGCAAGTGACAATAAGTTTATTAACAGTCAAAATTTGAAGATTGGGAAAAGTCCGGGGAGACGGTTTAGTGGCGCAGGAACTCCAATGGTCAGATGAATCCGGTGAGAAGCGTGGTGAGGAGTGCTGAACAAACACGACGAATCCACATAACATCCACACGAACACGAACAGGAACAACGAGGGAACAGGACTGGAGTTTAGAGGGATCAACACAACCGGACATCACAAAACAACGATCTGACAAAGAGATGAGAAAGTGGTGAGTATTTAAGGATGACGAAATGGGTTGCAGCTGGTGAAGGGAAGTGATTACAGCTGATCGCTGAACACGTAAACGAGCAGTCACGCCCACATACATCCACACACACACACACACGTAAACAACAGAGCACGAGACGAGGAAGAGACAGGATTTATGAACCGTGACAGTACCCCCCCCCCCAGGGACGCCTCCTGGCGTTCCCAGGCTCCCTTACCTGCCGATTGTAATCATCGCTAAGGGAGTGATCCAGAATGTCCCTGGCCGGTACCCAACTTCTCTCCTCCGGACCGTAACCTTCCCAGTCCACCAGGTACTGAAATCCGCATCCCCTCCGTCCTGAGTCCAGAACACCTCCTTCAGGTCCAGGTACTCCGCGGGCACGTTAGATAAATCCACGGTCTCCTCCTGAAACACAGGGACAGAAACAGGCAGACATTAGACAAGACTTATGACATTGAGTGCTCCACGCAGACACCAACTTCAATTGCCAGTCCACTTTAGGGTTGTGACAGGTGAGCCAGGGATGACCAAGGATGATGGGGGTGAGAGGAGTGTCCAGGAGATGGTTTCGGTGTGATTGCCTGACGTGATGAGGGTGATGTCTTCAGTGGCTAGTGAAATGGTGGGAAGTTCCTGGCCATTGTGGGTGTGTACAGCAATCTGATGTGTGAGGGACCTGAGGGGAACTTACATTTATGCATTTGGCAGACACTTTTATCCAAAGCGACTTACAGTGCACTTATTACAGGGACAATCCCCCCCTGGAGCAACCTGGATTTAAGGGCCTTGCTCAAGGGCCCAACAGTGGCATCTTGGTGGTGCTGGGGCTTGAACCCCCAACCTTCTGGTCAGTAACCCTGAGCCTCAACCACTGAGCCACCACTGCCCCGTGGTTTGCACGCAAGTTGTAGTCCATGAAGTTACCTTCCGCCCCAGAATCCAGGAGTGCTCGACAGTTGTGACGGTGGGTGGACCATTGGAGTCTTACCGGAAGGAGAGTAGATGTCGATGAGGTCTTCTCGGCGGAGATACCACCCGACAGTAGCCTCATACTTACTATCGGGCTGGACCTTTTTAAAGGACAGTTGTAAGCGAAGTGTCCAGCTCCTCCACAGTACATGCAGAGGCCCTGGGATCTCCGCCTTTCCTTCTCCTCCCGGGAAAGCCGGGCTCGACCCACCTGCATGGGCTCGGGATCGCAGACGGGGCTGACCGCGTCCCCGCCTCCAGAGTGTTGGTCCCCAAGTCCTCCCGAAGGACGGTTGGTCTGTGCTCGCTGTTCCACTCTGGACAGCCTAGCGTCCACTCTTAACGCTAGTGCAACGAGGTCGTTGAGCTTGGTGGGAAGATCCATGGCGTATATCTCACTTTGGACGCGGTCAGACAGCCCATGCAGGAACATGTCCCACTGCGCCTCCTCGTTCCATTGGCTCTCCACCGCTAGGGTCCGGAACTCGATAGAGAAATCCGATACGGATCTCTCTCCCTGACGCAAATCGGCCAGCACTCTGGCTGCTTATCTACCGGCAGCGGCACGGTCAAAAACTTGCTTCATCTCGGCAGACAGGGCGTGGAACGAGGCGCAGCATTCGTCCTGGTTTTCCCACACCGCTGTTCCCCATAGCGCCGCTCTCCCAGTCAGTAGTGTCAGGACAAAGGCGACCTTGGTTCTCTCATCCTGGAATGTTCTGGGCTGGAGAGAAAAATGCATTGAGCATCGTGTTAGGAAAGCTCGGCAAAAATTGGGTTCACCTGAATACGGCTCTGGAACCGGTAGGCGGGGCTCCGAGTGGGAGGGATCCGCTGGTGGTGGTTGGGGAATCGGCGGTGCGGGCGACGCAGTGGGAGCTCGCAGAAGTTGGATTTGCTGGGTGAGTCCGGACACCTGCGCCACTAAAGCCTGAACAGCGCGAGCTGTGTCATTGAGATTCTTCTCTTGGTTCTCCATACGAAGTCTGCTGTTGTTCACGAATTCCTCCAGTCTCTCTGAACTGTTACTCGCTGTTTCCATCTTGGGTCAGATCGTTCTGTAACGAGTGAAGCTAGGAAGCAAGTTGCAAGTGACAATAAGTTTATTAACAGTCAAAATGTGAAGATTGGGAAAAGTCCGGGGAGACGGTTTAGTGGCGCAGGAACTCCAATGGTCAGATGAATCCGGTGAGAAGCGTGGTGAGGAGTGCTGAACAATCACGACGAATCCACATAACATCCACACGAACACGAACAGGAACAACGAGGGAACAGGACTGGAGCTTAGAGGGCTCAACACAACCGGACATCACAAAACAACGATCTGACAAAGAGATGAGAAAGTGGTGAGTATTTAAGGATGATGAAATGTGTTGCAGCTGGTGAAGGGAAGTGATTACAGCTGATCGCTGAACACGTAAACGAGCAGTCACGCCCACACACATCCACACACACACACACACACACGTAAACAACAGAGCACGAGACGAGGAAGAGACAGGATTTATGAACCGTGACAGCAATTCAAACCATTTGTGTGTAAAATCATAAACCCCTGCAGAGTCTAGATATCAGAACATTTCAGTTTAGACAATTTCTTTCCTAGTTTAGATGAGGAAATAAACTTGCATTACAGAATGTGACAAAATGGACATGGAAAAAAACCATTGAAAATGCTTTGAAACCCACCGACTGACTTCTAAACATTGGGATGGTATCTATTAACGCTGCACGACTGACTGACTGAATTATGAATGAAATTACGATACTGTCAGGGTTCTGCCCTTTGTTTTGTTTTTTTTTCCCCTTTGTGGTAGAGCCAGGGTACTGACATGTACGTGTCCATTGTCTGTTTTGTGTATTGTGTATGGATTCAGCCACTTCAGTTGGTTCGGTTTATTCACTTCGGGCACCTGTTTTTTGTCTTGTGCCGTGTGAATGCACTTGGGTTTGTGTTTTCTTATTCCCTTGTGCATTTGTGTCTGTCTTCAATGATAACCCCACTGTCTTGTTTGCCTTGTTATCTGTCTGATAACAAGGCAAACAAGCAAACAAGCATTACCTCCAGCATTTGGGTCCTTCCCTCATCACAATCCTGACAGATATGACATTGCACAATGGCTAAAATGAAAAGGCTGCTTTTTAAAATACTGTCTGCATTCACCACTTCAGTCAGCACTGTGTGAGCACATGGCGCCCTCTAGCAGTTGTGTGCGGTACACGTTGAGCAGTGCAGCAGATTATTATTAGATTATGTTGATTATATTACAAATCAGATTGCAAAATTTGTCAAAATTATCCCTTCCAAATGTTGGCTATAGAAACAGTAAGCTTGAAACACAACACATATCAAAGCACTAGACAGTGATCTATCAAAATCTTCATGGCAAAAGAACAAGCGGTGGAGGCAGGGGTCGTGTTAACCGAAAATTGTCAGTGATTTACCAATTTATATTTTAAACATTGAAGGATAATTCCAAATGCTGTCTGTCATTTTGACAAATAAAAACTAAGAAAATAATCCATGTCCATTAGTTTTGACTTCTCACTCTCTTTCACGCACACTCCCGCTGTGTGTGCCCTATTTATTGCCTGGTATTAAGATGTGCATTTAGAGGCGGCATCACCATTAGCACCTGTTGATATGCATCTCTTTTGACCAACTATGTTCAGATTTCGAGGAGAGGGACTCTGAATGCATACATCAATCTTACGTAAGTGTGTTA
This sequence comes from Xyrauchen texanus, assembly GCF_025860055.1. Lineage (NCBI taxonomy): Eukaryota > Metazoa > Chordata > Actinopteri > Cypriniformes > Catostomidae > Xyrauchen > Xyrauchen texanus. The sequence continues at coordinate 41,349,363 of NC_068303.1, forward strand.
CTGTATGATCAGTGTGTAACTTTATTATAGTAAAGTGAAAAAAGCGGCGCATTGTTTCTGCTAACTTGCATTTAATCTAAACACGATGTTTAGAACAGAATTGTGTTATTTAGTGAAGTACCTGCATTAGAGCCTCAGAGATGTGTGTGTTTACATCTGTGACACTTTATGTATGTATGTGTATTTTCAATTTTTCAAATCAGATATATCAAATATTTCCCTTCAAAGTCACGTTACGTATAAAAATCTTGTTTTAGCGGATCTCGCAGCAGTTGACTGACAGGTAGAACTTGGGGAGTAAAAAAAAAAAAAAAAACATAATTTAAGACATTCCACTGTCATATGCCATTAGAATGGATGCTACGCCACTGAATCTAGTACTTATCAAATAAAAACAAGTATGACGGATAAAAATAGAGCATGACAGAAATTTTTCATTGCAGTCCATCAGAGTGACATATAAAGATTTTTCCTAGCACAACCTCTGGGTGGAGGTTTGTGATTCTACCACTGATATCCATATGATTTGATATTAAGCACTGAAATTATAAAGTGATGAGCCGTCACAAAATCTGTTTATTCACGTACTGATGCATCTGCTCCATCAACATTCAGAATAACCTCTGGTCTTCCTCTAGTCTAGGGATTATGTCTTTATTAGATAACCATCAGAGCTCCTCCCTGGGGGACGGGCTCTAGTCTCTGCTGAGCACTTTTGCAGCAAATTCCATTTCCATGGCAACAGTGACTTCTCTGATTGGAGGATCCGTCTTCAGGCTTATGGATAGTGTAGTTCCTCGCCAGGTTTATGGCTACTACACATTACTTGTTTAAAATTAAGCTAAAAATCACTTCCGGATTCTACAGATGCAAATGCCAGCCCATCGCTTAACAACCTCAGAACTCATGCTAGCTCTGTCTAGAAAGACTTATATGGTATCATTACAAATCAGTACAGCATCTCTATGGTGAAAATAAATGGGATTTTTACTTTCGGAACCCAAATGTAGCACTCTGTAGAGCTCACACTTGCATTGCATACTTTAGATTGTTAACACAGTACTACTATTGTCTCTGATGCAGTCAGGGCAGAAACTGCTGGTGAACCCATCTGTAAATATGCTGAAAATTCCACCCTCTGGAATCCAACATCGTGAAGTCCTATGGGAAAGAGAGGGAACTGCGGAGAAACTCATAACATGAGTCTGAGTCTCTGTAGACTTAGCGAAGGAAATAGAAAGAATGACACACACACACTCGGTCTGTATTCAATGTTTATTAGAGCAAGCATGTCATTTATATGTTCATGAGAAAATAAGCAGCCAATGGGAGAGCGGTAACAAAGGAAAAATGGGTGTACAGAAAAGAGGCCATGTACAGATGTTCCAGCCGTGATGCCTCACGGTTGACCTCGGTGGACGGGTGTGACCTTAATCAGATCACAGAAATAAGTATGCAGAACATGATAAAGGGAAAGAGAAAACTGTCAGCAGTTGCTAAATATATTGACTCACTATCGTGCGCACTGCAGCCTGCATCTGGGGTCAACAGATCATACACGGGAGGCCAAAAGACACGTACACAGAGCAGAACAATATGTACAACATTACAATTTCTCACAGTATCATTTAAAGCGCTAAAATCCAAATAATTAAGTCCACCTTTTTCATTAATGTTCATTACAACGGATTTTCTAATACTGAATTGATTTTTATTTTTTATTTTTTTCACAAATAAATTAAAGAGTATCTGGTCAATAACGTTACCCAACTTAGGCTCCAAAAGCACAGATTGAGCAGCATAAAGAAGCCTTGAGAGGCCTTCAGCCTTTGTAAGAAGTATTCTACCTCTCAAACTAGAGATCTCTTTGTACCCACTGGTTAAATCTCTTCTTAAATTTATCCGAAAGGGGTTGAAAATTTTAAATACATCTTTCTTTTTGGTCCTTCACTATATGAACTCCTAAATAACAAACCTTTTATTTCACAAGAATACAATGAATAAATGCACTGAATGTTATTGCAGTTGTTTATGGCCAAAAGCTCACATTTTGTACATCTATTTATATATATATATTTTCTTTTATTTATTTTTTTTTATTCAATTTTACAAACAAAATAGGTATTGAACAAACAATATAAATTTACAATTCTCAGAGGGCAGACATAATTGTAAAATACAATAAGTAACAGCGATAAAGTCTCAAATCAAATATACAATCAAGAAGACTAAAAAAAAAAACAAATAAAAAAATTAAACTAAATAAATGAATATCATTTATGTAAAAGTCCTTGCAAGGGGTAAAGGAGCTAAAGTGCACTTTTTTTTTATTATATAAATGTAAAATCTAAATACAACAAAATGGCACAAAACAGTTATTTTCAAGAAAATACAGGTGTGGAAGGCTCAACACAAGGAGAAAAAACCAAAAACAATAATAAAAAAAAAAAAAAAAAAAATACATTTAAAACAGGTTATACAATACTAACAAATTATACAATTTTAATGCACATCGATTTTCCATTTTAGAGAGGGCATCTGAGAAGTATTTTAATTCGTTTTTGAAAATAATAAACAAAGGAGGAGATTTAAGAAATCTACATTTATGTATAAAGTATTTTGCCAATAATATAATGTTATTAATCAAATCAAATAACCTACAGCAATCATTTGTTAATCCATACATTATATTTTGTAATTTGAAGGTGAAACCGTCCTCCACCACATTTTTTTCTATCAGCCAGTTCTGTAATGTTCTCCAAAAGGATTTGGTGAAGTTACATGTAAAGAATATATGTTCTGTATCTTCAATTAAATATTTACAAGGCACATTTTCTAAATTAAATTTTAAATTCAAAAATCTATTGGAAGGATATATGGTATTTAGAATCTTAAAATGTGTCTCTTTTGCTTTGGGGGGAAGAGGAAATCTTAGATAAGCTGTTCTTAAATATTTTACAGTATCTTTATCAAATGTATGATCTAATTTATTTCTTAAAATTTGGTAGGGGCAGGAAGATTGGATGATATGTTTTATGTATTTGTTAGAGCAAACTAGTTTATTTTCAAATTCAATATCACCAATATATAGTGACGGGAGGACTGCAGTAATTTTTGAGTATGACAGGGAACACTTCATTAACATTTTTAAACCAGAGGGCATTGCATTAATAATTGTAAAAAATTGTTTTGGATGACAGGCAAATCCATGTTTTAGCGTGAAGGCATTGTAATCCAAGATATTACCATGAACATCCATTAAGTCCATTACAGACCAAATATTTCTGCTTAACCTGTTCTCGTAGAATAGAGACCTGTTTCTATGTAGAATATATCTGTTATTCCACAAAGGAGTATTGTGGGGTGTAAAATTATGTGTGTGCACCAGTTTCCAAAATAATAGAATTTGTTGGTGGAATGCTGATAGTTTCACCGGGAGTTTGAGTAAATCATAGTCACATTTGAGTAGAAAGTGAATTCCAGTTTACAAAACAAAGCTGAAGGAATGACATACCAAAAACTATTAGTGTTACATAAAAACATTTGTAGCCATTTTATCTTTAACAGAATATTCATATTCTCAAAATCAATCACGTTCAAACCGCCTTGTTCATATGACTTGATAATATCTCATTTTTTTATATAATGCATCTTGTGCTTCCAAATAAAATCATAGATTTTTGTATTAATTGTTTTTATAATAGCTGAAGAGGGAGCCAAAGCAGAGGCAGAATAAATCATTCTAGATAAGCATTCAACTTTGGATAGAACATTTCTCCCAAAAATTGAGAGATCTCTCTGCAACCAGCAATTCAATATTCTATTGGCTTTTTGTAACTTGTTTTCAAAATGTTCCTTCATACTAACTTTCAAGTCTCTGGTAATTAAAATACCTAAATATTTCACGTTTTCTTTCACCGGAATATTAAACAAAGAAGTAACTTGATTGGGGTGTAGTGCCATAAGCTCACATTTATTCAAATTTAAATGAAGGCCTGATGCCTTAGAGAAGGAATTAACTAGAGAAATAGCCAGAGGGATTTGGTCTTTGTTTTTTAAAAATAATGTCGTATCATCTGCTAGCTGACTGATTGCTAAAGTTTCCCCAAATACATTTAATTTCTTTACCGATAAATCATGCCTAACCAAAGTGGACAACATATCTGTCGCCAAAAGTATATCTATTTATGTCTATGGTTTGAACAGTCTTCCTTCGTCGTCAAGATGCGACACAGCTGTGACGTCATACGCAAAGCCCACAAGTTAAGAGTTTCAACAGAGGAAACACCAGGGGATTGAAATGTTAAAGTGATATTAAGGAGGTGTGGACCGCACATATTCTTCCGTGTTTAACACGTTTACTGTCCACTGTTGAACGTCAGCGCTGCATCTCTGTGCTGACGTTACTATAGCAACCGATGTAAATATAGAAAATAGAAACAAATGTTGAATTATTGCGCTGACATCTACTAATCTCTAATCAAACACACCCGAGAATCACTGGCAGGTCTGCGAGTGTCATTCAGTTCAATTATTGGCTGGAATTAGAGCCGTGTTTGATAGCTGTAAAATAATAAATCCTCTCAACAACTTTTTATTCAGTACAATTTGTTCTTCCTGTTCTGCAGGACAGTTGATGTGTTACAAGCTGTTTCCTGTTTCGTATCAGGATGTGTCGACAAACTGCCATTTTTAGAAATGTGTTTCTTGTGTCTGTACTCTCTGTCCGAAGCCCTCACGTATCTCAAATCAAATATTATAGAATTCGAGCCGCGTTTGATAGCCCTAATCTAACTCACAAGTCTTTTCTATCCGCACAGATTATTCCGTCCTGTGATGTTACATTTTGCTCTGGTTTTAGAAAAGTCTTCAGACGTGAATCCAGTGGAGTTATAGAGGAAGAACAGGACAGAAATGTAAGTGAAAATGTATTCAATTCATACTGTAAAGATCCCAAAACAAAAATCATTTATGCAAAATCACATAACATTTTGTTTTCAGTCGAATCTAACATTTTACAGGGGGGTAAAACAAATAAAAAGTTTATTTTTCTTACCTCATTGGTTTTATCCCACTAAAGTTGTGGGGGGGGGAAAGGGTTCAACTATATTATATTTTCTTTATGAATGTTTAGATATTTAACTGGAAAACAAGAAAAAAAATACTGAGTAAGAAAGGAAATACATGCTATTTTCTTGTATAAGAATGTGCAACATGCATCAAATGGTTGCTGACCATAAAATGTAAATGTATATGACCGTCAAGGCAAGCGCTAACAATTAGTTATATTTAGAAAAATAAATCAAACCTGTCATTCGCTACAGAAACCGTCGTGTCCTCCACCATGTTGAAAGTTTACCTCTCCTCCCAACTCCGGTATCGACTCGGTTACTAACGTAACCTCGGTTCCCTGAGAGAGGGAACGACTATTGCGTAAGTAGCTTACGCTATGGGAAAACTCCGTTTCTCGAGAAATATTGAAGTCTTTATGTAAAACGCATTGCAGCTGCACAGCAGACAGTGATGAGCGAAGCAGCTCGGTCATTGGCTGTGCTGCGGCAACTGCTCGAACCAGTGACGGGGCGACTTAGAACGCGCCACCAATGGGGGCGCGCCCCGCTTTCGCGCGCTCATAGCCTGCTGAAATTAGCATATGAGGGCTATATAATGAGCATCCCGTCATTCCGGTTCTTTAGGTTCAATTGACTGAAGCGACTGACCAAGCACAGGCACGGCAGCTTACGCAATAGTCGTTCCCTCTCTCAGGGAACCGAGGTTACGTTAGTAACCGAGTCGTTCCCTTATCGAGAGGTCTCTCCTATTACGTAAGTAGCTTACGCTATGGGAACCCCATGTAAAACGCCGTGCATGCTGACTTCGCTGTATAAAGCCAGAGGCGGGTGCCTGAGCCTTAAAGCAAAGTGATGTTCCACGAGCCGGCCAGAGGCGAGCTATTTAGTGGGGTATGACAGGGCTCTTACCTACAAGGTGGGGTGCTCCTTGTACAAACACAAACACATATCTTATGTACTGAGTTTTTATGTACTGGTACGCATAATAAACCCTCTAAACCGGTCAGAGACGGACCTTATAAGGGAGGAGATAATGCCCAGCATGTACATACTCCAGTTCATTCCACAGTCAGACTGATAGAATGTTGGAATGTAGTGAGGGGACCTGTAGGTTATAAAACCTGATAAATGTCGAAGGCGAGGCCCAGCCTGCCGCCGCACAAATATCTTGAATGGGTATCCCACTCGACCATGCCCACGAGGAGGCCATGCTCCTCATAGAGTGAGCTCTGATGCCTAAGGGGCATTGAAGGCCCTTGGCCTCATAAGCTAGCGCTATAGCATCCACTATCTAGCGCGATATTCGTTGCTTTGAGACAGCGAGACCCTTAGTTCGGCCGCCAAGGCATACGAATAATTGTTCCGTCTGTCTGAACAGGGCAGAACGTTCCAAATATACTCTGAGCGCCCTGACCGGGCAGAGTAAGTTTAGCGCCGCCCTCGCCTGCTGAAGACGATAAGCTGCCAGAGATATCACCTGTGCTCTGAAGGGTGTAGAGAGCACCTTAGGAATGTACCCGTGCTTTGGCCTAAGGACAACTCTGCAGTCGTTAGGTCCAAATTCCAGGCAAGCAGTGCTTGATGACAGCGCTGCAGGTCGCCTACTCTTTTAACTGAAGCGAGTGCCAGCAAGAGCGTGGTTTTGAGCGAGAGCTGCTTGAGGTGCACGGCTCGGAGAGGTTCGAACGGGCACCTTTGAGTGCGTCCAGGACCGTGGGCCAGGTCCCAGATCGGCACCGAAGGTGGGCGAGGAGGGTTCATCCTCCTAGCGCTTCTTAGGAAACGAACAATCAGATCGTTCTTTCCCAATGAATGTCCTTTATCAGGATTGTGTGACGCTGCTATGGCAGCCACATAGACTTTGAGCGTGGAGGGTGTGCGGCCCGCCTCCAGCAGCTCCTGCAAAAAGGCAAGTACACTCGGTATCTTGCACGCTTTGGGGTTCAAGCTCTTGGTATCACACCAGTCACTGAACACTTTCCACTTTTGGGCATACAAGCCTCGTAGAGGGGCTCGTGCCTCAGCAATGGTTTTCAGAACTCCACTGGGGAGGTTCTCGGAACCCGCTGAGGGGCCATGCATGGAGGGCCCACAGATCGGGCGGGATGAAGAATCATCCCGCTGGCCTGTCCGAGGAGGTCTTGCCTCAGCGGAATCGGCCATGGGGCAGATTGCATCATCTGTACCAGCTCTGGAAACCACGCCTGGTTTTTCCAGAGTGGGGCTACCAGGAGCACTGCACATTTCACCTCCCTGATCCGACTGATGACCTGAGGCAGCATCGTGATCGGGAAAAGCATACAAGGGGCGGCTCGGCCAGATTTGGGTGAGCGCGTCCGTGCTTTTTGAGAAGAAGAGAGGGCAGTGCGCGTTTCCTTGGAGGCGAAGAGGTCGACCTCTGCCTCGCCAAAGGTTCGCCATAACCACTGAACCGTCCGAGGGTGGAGAGACCATTCTCCTGGGAGAACTTTGTCTCTGGATAGCATGTCCGCTCCTTGGTTCAGGACGCCTGGCACGTTCGCTGCTCTTAGCGAGCGCAGGTGGTGTTGTGACCATAGGATGAGCTCCCTGGCCATAGAGTGCAGGAAGCTCGACCTGAGTCCACCTTGGCGATTTATATACGAAACTACAGTCATGTTGTCCGTTCGGACGAGGACGTGTTCGTTTTGCAGGTACAGAAGCAGGGCTCTGAGAGCCAAGGCGACCGCTTTCATTTCCAGACAGTTTATATGTAGGCGCTTTTCTGGGTTTGACCAAAAACCGGAAACAGGCCTGCCCTCGTAAAGGGCCCCCCATCCTATTTTGGAGGCATCTGTCGTGATCATTTTTCTCCACGTATTCACGCCCAGACTCACGCCGGTTTGATACCATTTTATGGCTTTCCAGGGCGTCAGGGCTTTTATACAGCCGTGATTCGCTCTGATCAAAAAGTGGCCTGAGCGCCACGCGTGAGTGGGGACGCGGCTCTTGAGCCAGCGCTGGAGAGGACGCATGTGCAACAATCCTAGCTGGAGTACAGCTGATGCCGAGGCCATGAGGCCGAAGCATTCTTTGAAATCGCTTGAAGGGGGCGGCGCTACCGCTTTGAACGATGTTGCAAGGCGTCGAATAGAGAGCGCCGCTCTGATGAGAGGCGCGCTGTCATCTGCACTGAGTCTAGCACTATTCCCAGAAAAGAAATATTCTGGCTGGGGGATAGCACGCTGTTTGCAAAATTTATTCTCAGACCCAGGCATTGTAAATGGCTGATAGTCCAAGATCTGTGTGTCATTAACTGAACCTCTGATTGTGCTATGATTAGCCAATCGCCGAGGTAATTCAGTATCCGCACTCCCGCTGTCTCAGGGGAAAGTGCTGCGCCCATACATTTCGTGAATGTACGGGGCCAATGATAGGTCGAATGGTAGTACTGTGTACTGGTATGACTGTCCCTCAAAGCTGAATCTCAGAAAAGGCCTGTGATGAGGCGCTATCGGGATGTGAAAGTAAGCATCTTTCAGATCCACTGATAGAAACCAATCCCCGGGCGTAACTTGCGCGAGGATATGTTTGGTTGTTAACATTCTGAATGAGCGAATCATTAACGCTTTGTTCAGATGTCTGAGATACAGGATGGGGCGAAGGCCACCGTCCTTTTTCGGACGAGAAAATAGCGGCTGTAGAAACCCGCCTCGCTCAAAGAGGGAGGAACAGTTTCTATAGCGCCCTTCTCTATCAGTTTGAGCACCTCGGTGCGTAGAACATGTGACACATCTTTCCTCACTTTCGTCTCGACCACCGCTGAAAAGCGGGGTGGTCTGCGAGCGAATTGAAGTGAGTATCCGTGTTTTATTATGTTCAAAACCCATTTCGGCATGTCGGGGATTTTTTCCCAGGCTTCTGCTCACACAGATATGGGCTGAATGCCGGCTAGGGGTGTGTCGTAGTGACGTATGGGCCCCACCGGCAAATCGCTTTGTGCTAACACAGAATCTACAGCTCTCAGAGGCGCAGGTGCGCGCTGAGCAGCTGTATTGAGTGCCGAGTGCAGAGGTGCGTGTGAGAGTACAGGCACATGCGCTATTTCCGAAATGCCGACAGCATGAGTGCTTGAAACTGTATGATCAGTGTTTTGAAGTGGGGGTGCATTCATCATTATGGGCACGCACGCCACGTTCATAAAGCTTTCCGCATTTAGCGGGGAGTTTCTTAGCTCGTGCATTACATCTGTGATGTTTGCGGCATAGCTGTTTGAAACTGTGTGAGTAGCTGTGTGTAGGGGTGCGTGCAATGCAGCAGGCACACGCGCTACACTTATAGCACTTCCCGTTTTTACTGGGGAAGTGTTTATAACTGTGGGAACAGTGCTTGTGTGTAGCGGTGCATACATGACAATAGGCACACGATCTACATGTTTGGGACATCCAGCCTGAGCTGGGGAGGTGTTTGGCACTGTTTGGACAGTATTGATATGTGGGAATGCGCACTTTAGTGTGGACATGTGAACCCCTAGTGACACAGGCAGAAAATGACTCTTTGGTGATTTCTGTGTGTCGCCGTAAAACGGCGTTTGATTGCAGGTGAGCGAGTTTTATGACTGGCCCATTGACTGCTGTATAGACATTTCCAACCGCCTGTAAGGGGACTGGGTAATGTTTTGAATGTTTGAGAGGAAGCAGTCCGGCATCTGCGAGACACGTACTTCCTCTTTTCCTTCCTGCTGCTAGGAAGACTTACGAGACTCCGAATTCAGGGTGATTCTGGGTCGAGAGCCTCGTTGCTCCTGCGGCTTTCTTCGGCCAGCGGAACGCGAGCGGCGTCGAGCGTCCTTCTCCGGTCTGCTCTTAGGCTGGGAGACGGGTGGCTCTGCCCTGGCTCGCTGCTGCTGCTGGGGCATTTTTTGAGATGAGCTGGAGCGCTTAGGCAGGAAGTGATGCATAGCTTGCGAATCTTTTCGTGCCGCAGTGAAGCGCTCCGTGAAATCTCTCACCGTAGATCCGAACAGGCCGCTCGGAGTGACAGGCGCGTCAAGGAAGGGTGCTTTATCCGCGTCCTTCATCTCCGTTAGCGTTAGCCACAGGTGGCGCTCAAGGACGACCAAGTTAGCCATGGCCCGGCCAATGGATTGGGCGGTGGCCTTTGTGGCTCGCAAAGCTACGTCCGTAGCGGTGCGCAGGTCCTTAAAAGCATCAGGTTCAGGTCCAGACTCGTCCATAGAACGGAGAAGTTTGGCTTGAAACACTTGTAGAACCGCCATCGAATGCAGCGCTGACGCAGCTTGACCGGGCGGCGGCGTATGCGTGACCGGTGAGAGCTGATGTGGTTCTGCACGGCTTCGATGGGTGAGAAGCTCTGGTCTTCCATCCAGCGGTGGAGGGTGGGCATAGATGGTTGGCCACAGTCTCCTCTAGGGGCGGAGTTGCCTCGTAGCCTCTTTCTCTCGCGCAGTCCACTGAGGAGAGCGAGGAAGAGAAAGAAGGCTTTAGGCGAGCCGAGTGCGGGGCTTTCCACGACTTTGTGAGCTCGTCGTGCACCTCAGGGAAGAAAGGAGAGGGTCTCTGTCGGGGGGCCTGCCGGCGCCCCTGCAGGAACCACTCGTCCAGCCGGCTGCGGGTGGGTTCTTCCGGAGAAGACCAGTCGAGCCCGAGGTCTTCCACGGCCTTGGACAGGATACAGACGATCTCCGAGTCCATACCGGTGCCCGCGCTCGTGTCCGCTGTTGTAGATGGCGCGGGGTCGAACGAGCCCGGCCAGTCGTCAGATGCAGCGTCAAGAGAGAGGCTGTCATCCTTTCAATCGTCGTCCCCCGATGCGCCGAACGAGACTAGACCCACCGCTTCATTGGAGGGGTGCAGGCCCGCTCTCGTGAAATGGACCGGCTGCGGGGAGACATCTAGTAGCGGCGATGCACGCGGGGACTGAGCCGGCATGACATCACCGAAGTCGGGGTGCTCTGGCAGCCTCTGTGAGCGGCGCTTTTTCTTGCGCGTCTCGAACAGAGGTGGCAGCACGGGGGCAGCTGGCTCGCTTGCGGTGAAAACGGCAAAGCGAGCGCGCAGCTCGGCGAGGCCCAAGGAGTCGCATTCAGGACATCCGCCCTGAATGAGTGCAGCTTCTGCATGGTCCAGACCCAGGCAGCGAGTGCAGAGGACGTGCCGATCTCCGTTGTGAAGAGGGCCTCTGCACGAGGCGCAGGCTGAAGGCATTTGCAACAACGCCTTGGAAAATCACTCTTTTAATTCTAAAAAAAGCGTCGCGGGGGCGAACGCTTGCAGAAGAAAAAGGATATGCGATGCGCGCCGGATGGCGTAGCAGAAGGCGGCTGAAGGTGCCGGCGTCCTCTCAGCAGTCCCGCTGTATGCGTGTCAACGGCGGCGAAAGACTCCAATAATCCGGAGGATCCAGCGAAGAGAAGGTCTTCGCTGAAGGAGATTAAATCTAAAGAACCGGAATGACGGGATGCTCATTATATAGCCCTCATATGCTAATTTCAGCAGGCTATGAGCGCGCGAAAGCGGGGCGCGCCACCATTGGTGGCGCGTTCTAAATCGCCCCGTCATTGGTTGGAGCAGTTGCCGCAGCACAGCCAATGACCGAGCTGCTTCGCTCATCACTGTCTGCTGTGCAGCTGCAATGCGTTTTACATAAAGACTTCAATATTTCTCGAGAAACGGAGTTTTCCCATAGCGTAAGCTACTTACGCAATAGGAGAGACCTCTCGATAAGGGAACAACATTATCTCCGAGTTTCCCAGTCGTAATGTCGATTTGAAGAGTCGGTCATGTGCAACTTCAGAGTGGGAAACGATCATTTCAATGGCACGTAAGCATGCACTCAAAAATACTTTAGCTGCTTGATCAATTTACTTAATTCAAATAAACTGAACAGTATTCTACAACTTTGCATTCTATCCATTTTTTTAGTTACACCGACACACTTTTTAGGTTTACCCAATTCAACTAGGTTCTTTATACACAATGTGTTTGTGTTGTGATTCTAATCGTTGTAAACGCTATGCAACCACCGGTAGCTCCAAAGGGGGCGCTATATCGTGAAAAAAAATTAACACCTCCCTATGTATGAGTCTATGAGTCGGGTATATGAGGTATCATTTGAAAACTTAGAATCTGAATATTTCAGAGATGACCATCACTTCTGTACTTCTGTTGCGTAAATAACAAGAGCGAGATGGATTACATAGATGCTCGTTTGCTCTTCCTTGCATTCCCCAGATGTCATCCTCGAATTGTGCCACCTGAATTTCTCAACCCGTATTCAACAACCTGAATAATGAGAGCTAAACTTCACAACCTGAAATCCACCTCTTGAATAATAAAAACTAGAATTTTTCTGAGGTGAATTCACCTAAAATATTTTTAAATATTTAAAATGGACAGCAAAGTATTTCAATAACATCGAATTACAGTCTTTTTTCAAGATCAAGAATTCGGAGGCTTTTTCAAATTCAAATTCTGGTGATATAAAAATGACACCATACAGACAAAGTTAGAACAACAACAATTATTATTATTTTCTTTACTTTCTGTTTATCATAAGATTATAACTGAAACTCTGAAACATGAAACCAATTTTTTGCAATTAGTCCGCAGTATGTGTGAATGGTGAGCTTTTACATTTGAGTGTGAATTTATGCAGTTAAGAACTCATTTCAAATATGTGGAACCACTGTCCATGATTGAATCAAGTTCAGCCAATGAGCTATTTAGTTGAGTGTGGAGTAAGAGCCTTACCTTAAAAATAAACACCTGGAGAAGATGTGTGCCAGAGTATATCAATGGCTATGATGATATTCATATTATTTGTAATAGAACAGCTATGTGCTTAATCATAATTCACAATTGTGCTGTTTTACTGTATATCAGCATTAACTGTGGCCGATGACAGGCATGTTGAATCAGTTTCAGTTATGTGGATGTGTTTGGAACTGAATGTTCTTGTCTTTTCTGCACAGCAGATTGATCACAAAATGTTACAACCAAATGAGGAATATGATGATATCAGTCTTCTGGAGCCATTTGCAGTGAAAAGGGAAGTTGAGAATGAGGGTATGTATGGGATGTATTCAAGGTATACTCTTTATCTGTATGTATATTCACTGAGAATTCAACCCATGGCCTTGTTGTTGCTAGTGCTGGATTCTAACAGTCGATCTACAGAAATTGTCAAAAGTTGTGTTCAGTCTTTGCCAAGATAATGTCCTTACCATATTTAACCCTAAATCAATTCAGAAAAATTAATTACAGTTAAGCTCAATCGACAGCATTAATGTGTCGATTCACATCATGGGTTTGAAAAATGAATCATGATACAACTTGAATTTATCTAAAACTTTTGACCATCAAAAAGTTTGAAAAACAGGGCGTAGTAAGTGTAGGCCATCGCTCATTTACCTTGAGAATTCAGATAGATAACTGACTGATGAGTTTCCTTATTCATGCGATGATCTAATCAGCCAAATGTTCACATCAACCATCAGAACGGGGGAAAAAATGTGGCATGATTGTTGGTGCCAGACGGGCTGGTTTGAGTATTTCTGGGATTTTCACTGACAACAGTGTCTAGAATTTACTCAGAATGGTGCCAAAAACAAAAATCATCCAGTGAGCGTCAGTTCTGTGGATGGAAATATCTTGATGAGAGAGGTCAACAGAGAATGGCCAGACTGGTTTGAACTGACAAAGTTTACAATAACTTCGATAACCACTTTGTACAATTGTAGTGTGCAGAATATCATCTCAGAATGGACAACATGTCGAACCTTGAGGTGGATGGGCTATAACAGCAGCAGACCCCATCGGGTTCCACTTCTATCAGCCAAAAACAGAAAACTGAGATTGCAGTGGGCCTACCATTTGTGTACCTCAGCAGAAAAATCCAGATTTGTCAGTGCAGGCAATGTGTTTTTTTTTTTTTTTTTTTTTTTTAAACTATGGTCCAGTTTTGGTGAACATGTGCTCACTGCAGCCTCAGTTTCCTGTTCTGTGGTACCCGGAGGGGTCTTCAGCTGCTGTAACCCATCCGCCTCAATGTTCGACGTGTTGTGTGTTCAGAAATGCCTTTCTGCATAGCACTGGTGTAACGCATGTTCATTTGGGTAACTGTCACCTTCCTGTCAGCTTGACCAATCTGGCCATTCTCCTCTGACCTCTGTCATCAACAAACCATTTCAGTCCACAGAACTGCCATTCACTGGAGGTTTTTTGTTTTTGGCAACATTTAGAGTTGTGTGTGAAAATCCCAGGAGATCAGCAGATACAGAAATACTCAAACCAGCCCATCTGGCACCAACAATCATGCCACAGTCTAAATCACTGAGCTCATATTTTTTCCCCATTCTGATGGTTGATGTGAACATTGAAGCTCCTGACCCGTATCTGCATGATTTTATGCATTGCTGCCACATGATTGGCTGATTAGATAATCGCATGAATAAGTAGATTTACAGGTGTACCTAATAAAGTGACTAGTGTGTGTAAGTGCCTTTTGTGGTTTAGTAATCCCGCAACACCATATTGCTATTTTCTTTTCCTTTTAAAGCAATCAATTTTGCAATCTTTGATATTATACAGATGTCTCAGTACACACTAATGTAAGCATTAATTGGGAATGGAATGCAGAAAATGTTCATTCTCTCTTAAAGATATCGCTGAAATAAGTGTCCTGAGATATATCACTGTGATGGCTGTAGACTCTGACAAGCAAAAGTGTTTTTGTTTGCAGTTTACAATCATTTTGCGTGTTCTTACAGTTTAGTAGTTGAAGCGGGTCATTGTCATATTCAGATTCATAATAATTGTCAGCTGAGGGTGCTATTTGGCTACTGCTGTGTTTGACAGCCATGGAAACACACTAATGCTGTTCTTCTGCAAGGTGGCTCAGTCTTGTGGAAGTTATAAGGGCTAAAATTACTTCCAGCACCTTTAATATAATTCATTGTGATAAAATTGCTTACTAATAAATCGGATGGCCGATATTCTTGGCCAATATTAGCCTTTCACTGATTTATTGTAAAGTGAAAACTTTTTTTTTATTTTTTAGAACATATAAATGCAGAAAACAATACTTGGGCTGATTTAGAGTTGGTGTCATAATGTAGTTTGTCCAGACGAGCACGCTCCGACATTGTTTACAGAGCTGAGATGGTTCTGCAGACAGTGCGGTGTTAAGCGTGGCAGAGTTAAGCGGTATCTACGCGGTAAGTTGCTAACTAGTTTGTGAAATACATACTGGAAAGTTAATAAACGATGACCCCATTATTTTCCCTTTTTAATATAACTAATATAACATTAACCTTGTCCCTGACATCCATGTCACTCATGTTTATCACATCTGTTTGCTATGTTAGCCAGCTATAGTTTGTATAGCTCAGCAGACAATGTTTTGTAGCATTTGACTGATACTGAACATACAGTGCTGATGTTTATTTGGCTATTTCTTGTATTTTTATTTATTTTCTCAGTGTTCATTTCTAGAATTTGTTGACAATGCATAGTAATAATGTCAAATATTCTTTGATATAAATATTTAAGAAAGCAGTCTCCTGAGTACCTTTGCATAGTCGTATTGGTGCACAATCCACATAGAAAAGATCTGTTTTCATTCTAGCACAAAAATTACTATATCGGTCACCATATCTGTGAATTTTCCCCCTGAAAAATCTGTATCGTATCGGTCTAAAAAAAAATCCCATATCGGTCAGGCTCTACTTATTAACCATTTCAGTGTTATATTCAATTTGCAATGGCCAAGACCATTTAAAGCCGGAAACCATAAAATGACTGTCAAAACAATGATATAAACCACTTTACAGCTCAAATAATACACAATGTTTAACAGAAGAATGAATTTTAGTGCTTTTATAGAATTATAAGCTTCACATTTCTGCCTAATTTTTTTACCCCAATTAATTTCCATTGTAAGTGCCTCACTGTAACACAGACTTATTTTTTTTTAGCCATCGGAATTCATTTCTGGTAATAAGCATAATGCCACAAATGCTGTCAATTGAACTTAATTTGTATTGAACCCAGAATACATTTTACCCTCCAATTTCTCATTATTGATCTCAGTTGTTTTCAAAGAGGATTCTTACTATTGTAATGCATTTTTTGTTTTTTTGTTTTTTGGCATTACAGTTAAAAAAACGTGGTTGTACAAAGATTTGTTAAAATTGTAAAAAGATTTAAAGACTGTACCAAGAGAGTACCACTAACACTAATACCATTAATACTTGGCCATATACAAACCTTTGGTGGGTGAATGTCATGAAAATAGTGGCACAATGTAAAAAAAATCATAACGGCCCTAAAAATAAGCTTAATTTTCTATATTGACGATCTGGGAAACCGAGAATTTATCCTCAGATTGCTCTGATGATTAGGGAGGTATTCATGGAAGCCAAGGTGGATCTATTTGCCTGACTCCATGACTCTGGCTCCGCTGGTCTTGAATGTCCTTGTGTTTTTCTGGCCATTTGTTGAACAAGTATGCCATTAATTTGCTTCACCAAGTGTTGTGCAAAATTCAGGAAGTCGGGGAAAATCTGTTGTTGGTTGTGTCAGAGTGGCCCAACCACCCTTGGTTCCCGGTGCTGGGAAATCTTTTGGATGCCTGAACTGTGGAAACTTTTGACCTTATCTGTCAATGATTCTTGCTTTGAGTTTGGACCTTGCTTTTCAAATCTGTTCTCAAGCCTAGGGAAGATTGCGTGCCCAAGGTTTTGGCCACTCTTTCAGGGTGTAACAACACCTTACAAGCTTTCTCTCCTCCTCAATTTGTGTCAGACAAGGTGCAGAAACGGCACATGCTCTGCCCTGTGAGGGCGCTATGCATGTACGTTGACCATATGAGTCAATCCAGGCTGACAGATCACCTCTTTGTCTGCTTTCTAGGCCATTCTAAAGGTTTGGCCGTCTCCAGGTCAAAAACTTTCTTACTGGGTTGTCAAAGCCATTGCACTCACGAATGATTTGCAAGGTGTGCAATGGCCTATCGGTCTCTAACCAGTGTCGTTCTTAGCTCTTTCCAGCTAAAAGAGTAATAGTTAAGGATCTTCTACCCTATGGCTAGTGGCATTATGTGTAGTTGTTATTCATGAACCGTTCCTACCATGGTATGGATGGCTATAGTTCCGTGGTGCTTCACTTACTAGATTGGCTAGTGTCAGTGTCACATTCCCTATACCTTAAATGGTTGGACTTTATTTCTCTCTTTCCTTCTTATTTGTCAGTATGAAGGGGAGACTCTATCAATGCCTTTTTAACTACCCTACAGGCTAGTAAGCATAGCTTGTGAGTGTGGATCAATAGCACGGCATGATGGTATACGATTCACATAGCGTCAGCAACTGACGTAGTGTTTAAGTGACCAACTTGAAAGGGAACGGTGTAGTTACAACTGTAATCCTGGTTCTCTGAAAGGTGGGAATGAGACGTTTGCTGCACTACTGATTTCTCACTATTATGGGTTCGAGAAATGTGCTTTCTTCTCTTCAGCCAAAAATCCTGATGAAATGGCATGCTTATGGTGATGCGCGCATTAGGGGCAGAGTGTATCAAGCGCCATATGCCATTAAATTGCCGTGATTTGAAAGGGCTTCAGAGAATCGCTTCTAGGAGGAGTTTCCCATAGCGCCAGTGTCCCATTCCCTCCTGTCAGGGTTACAATCATAACCAGATCTTGCCCATTACTAAATTTCCTTGTTTGTGTTTTTCTTAGACATTTTTATTAACAGTTTTGTTTGGTCTGTGTTAGGTCACCACATGATTTCTAGTGTGAAACATGGTTCTTGAAGCATCTACTGAATTTACACATATAGTTTTAGAAGAAGTATACATTTCAAAAAATCTGCAATAATTTGATGACTTTTAATGAAAGTTTGTTTTGTGGCATTAATTGTTTTCTATTTTTGTAGAAGTGCTTGTCATAAGAAGAGTGAAAGGAAGAAAGAATACAGCAAGCAAGCCTCATTATTGCTCACAGTGTGGAAAAAGCTTCAATCTGAGTGCACAGTTAACAAGACACATGCGCATTCACAGCGGAGACAAACCATACAAATGCTCAAAGTGTGAAATGTGTTTCAGAACTAAAGAGAATCTGTCTGAGCATATACACATTCACACTGACCAAAGACCTTATACGTGCTATCAATGCGGGAAAGGCTTTTTACGACCAGGAAGACTTGAAATCCACAAGAGAATCCATACAGGAGAAAAGCCTCATAATTGTGCTCAGTGCAGGAAAAGTTTTAAAAGCCCATCAGAACTCCAGCTTCACACAGCCATACACACAGGAGAAAAACATTACTACTGTTCTCAATGTGAGATGAGTTTCAGACGAAGCGGACACTTGACAAGACACATGCGTATTCATACTGGTGAGAGACCTTTCCAGTGTGCACAATGTGGGACATGTTTCTCACGAGCAGAACACCTCAGAGGTCATCAGGTCACAGTTCACAGACAAACAAAGCAAACAGATAACCTTGAAGAATGACGTATGCACTGCAGTTTTACAGTACATTTGTCCCTAAATCGCTTTCACATCACTTTTTGTAATCAAATCACTTTGATATGAAACCTCTTTTGTATGGGAAGTGTTTTCTAATATAAATAAATACATATATATGAACAGAAACTGATGACATTATAGCATGCAAAAAATGTTCAGTTATAAGTAATTAAACTACTGTGTTGAAGTTGTATTATTAAAGCTTAGTGAATCTATCACCGCCATATTAGGCACTTGGTTTGATTGTAATTATTTGTTAATTTGTTGAGTTAAAATTGTAAAAATATTGATTTAAAAACAAACCTCACCTGACAAGTGAAAGTTGTCTCATCTGTGGGTTATGTAATAATGATAATGGGATTAAAGAAATTACATTATATTTTGTATAATTCAAGTTGAAAAATGTGAAAATAAACAGACTTTTATTTGAAAAATTTGCCTGACTTGTGAAAGTGTGTCTGTCTTGTCTGGTTGGTGGTTATCTAATAATAGTAATTAATAGTTAAATTATTTGTATTCTATAATAATAACATCTAAAGACATGAATTGTAATTTTGAAACATACTGTATGTATAAAATCACGAGCACTCACATTAAAATGAAGACTCATATCAGTAACAGTATAAAAGTGGTTTTATTCTACATGTTACAGTCACATGACCAGCTGAATACTACTCCCTTAATCTCAGTAACATCCTGTTATTGGACACTTTCACTCATTGATTAAAATAAACATGACTGACTGTGAATAATATACATTTCTACAATGTGAAACTGAAATCTATTGATGTTAAATGATGCTGCATCAAGACGCTAGGTGTCAGTGTGAGTCCAGGATGACACAAACACTGAAGTCGACACAAACACTGACTGCACTTTTAAGCGAATTGTGTTCTCTCTGGAATTTTCAATGGGTTTTTTATAAAGGGGGTTTCAATTTATGAGAAAAATAAGGTCTGCGTTAAAGTACTCTAATATACTTAGACGTTTTGAATATAAATTACACACAATATTGCCCCAAATGTTAATTTGAAGCTGCCATTTAAAAACATGGTTGCTGTTGAGTTGCTAAATAAGGACTACAACTACCACAAGCCTGTGAGTGTATGTGCCTGATGAAACGGAAAACAGTTGTAGTCCTTATGTAGCCACTTGGATGCAACAGTTTTGGGGTAATACAGAAAAAACGTCAAAGTATCGTCTTGTATTTGACCACAGACTTTATTTTACTCATAGATTCAAACTGCATTATATAAACCACATAGGAAATCCTGAATGACCCATAGCTCGAAAGTGTTCATCATGTTCCGGGTTTGAAGACTGCGGCATGTACAGACTTTTATTTTGAAACGTTCTCCCGGGAGTGTCCGTGTGTCTCTCGGAAGGTTCGTTCCTCTGAGAAACAGATATGCGGACAGTCGTCACGAGCAGAAGATTGATCATCGATTAGTATTTGTATTATTGAACCCACACAAACGCAATCATGGCGAACGGTAAGTGAGATTTACTGGGGCTTACAATAACGAACTGTGATTTGTTTTGGACCAAAAAGACAATACAAAGCTACAAAATATGAATAATGAATATTGCTTATATTTAATATAATAGTTGGAAAGGTAGTATATTAAAAGACATGTAAATGAATGAATATGTGCTGTTGTTGGTCTTGTCTTAGAGTCAGTTGGTGTGCTATTCAAGCTGTACTGCTTGACTGTGATGACTCTGATTGCTGCCACATACACCGTGGCTCTGAGGTACACCAGGACCGTGACCTCTGACCTCTACTTCTCCACCACTGCAGTGTGCATCACTGAGGTCATCAAACTGCTGCTCAGTCTGGTGATGCTGCTCAGGTGAGCCCACATCAACAGTCTGGTCAGGGAAAGACACCAGTGTTGTGTGATTGTCATGAGTGTTGTTGTCGTCATGGTGATGCAGGGAAGCAGGTGACCTGGGCAGGTGTAAAACAGTGCTGGTCAACCACATTTTCAGAAGTCCAAAGGAACTGCTCAAGCTGAGTGTACCATCTGTGGTATATGCCATCCAGAACAACATGGCCTTCATAGCCTTGAGCAACCTGGACGCTGCTGTCTATCAGGTATTAAACCACTGAACGATGCTTAACACTCAAAGACCCAGAGTTATTGGGTTATTGGGGAGAGGATAATGCTTGAAAGTTGTTTATGAAGCCACTGTTTATGCATATTTTGTTTTGGGTTGTAATTTGGAGAAGAAAAAAAAACATTGCACAATTGCAACACTGGGCATTTAGGGTGGCAGAGTTTCATCTACTATTGGACTATTGATATTGATGATATATTTGCTGGTATAATCAAAATAACAACAAACACTCATCTCTATGCGATGTAGTGTATTTAATATGTACCATTACTATATGTTAATGACAGAACTGCACAGAAAACACAAATGTCTCCATTGTGTGAATATAGAAAACCTTTGAGCACTAATGCACAATGCTTATTTCTGCTACGCTTCCACAAATAGTCTCACATTTATAAAAGTTTATATTTTTGGGAAATGTAAACATCATTAAATCAGTGAAAATGTTGGGAATTAAGAAAAAAATGTCAAATTCTTGAAAAATGTAATCTATCTTTTTTGTGTATACTCTGATAGTTAATAAGCCTTTTTTTCTGCAAAACTTGTCACTTGTTATATGTAGTTTTTACCCACAATTCATGAATATTATGTATTATTTATTGCTTTAAGCAAACTTTGCATTTGTGCTATGCTGGGTCTCGGACTGTTAACCTCCTGAGACTCCCGATTCCCCTTTTTGATTTGTAACTAGTAGCACTTAAATAAAACTAAATCTAGAGCAAATAGTTTTCCTATAAATGTATGTCCTCATATGTGGACAGCGGGACTAAGTTATGAAATTTTTAATAATATTAAATTATAGAAAGTCTTTTTTCTTTAATCAAATAGTTTATTATGTGTCCAGGAGTGTTGATTATTCATGTTTTTGAGATGTTACAGACATTACAGTATTATCATTATTAATTATTGAAAGTAATGACCAGCATCATTCAATCACTGTCAACCATGTTCAAATAAAGTGATCCATTATAAATGGTGAATGTATGTACTGATGATCATTGTCCCATGTGTGTCAAACATGTTGAGTGATCCAAACATCATCTGCAGCTGAAACTGAACTTTTGATCAGATTTTGGGAGTGAACGCACTTAACTGCATAGAGAGATATAGGATGCTCCCTTGCACCCTATTTAGTGCATGACTTAACCTCCAGTGTGCTGTCTGTCTGCACTGGTCTCAGAACAGTTATAGAGAGCTATAGGATGCTCCCTTGCTCCCTATTTAGTGAATGACTTGACCTCCAGTGTGCGGTCTGTCTGCACTGGTCTCAGAACAGTTAGAAATGCATCTTATTTTCATCATAACTCCATATAAAGTCTCTGAAAGACACATTTATCAGTTTTTGATGCATCCATTGATTCTCATTGATTCTCATTATGATAATGTTCTGTGAATGTTGGATATTTGAACTGAAGCTGAACATACAGTCCACATACGTGTTCATTGTTTAACAGCGTGCCGTTTTGTGATAAATCACTCAAATTAAATAAATGGCATATCGGATGAAACTAGAGACTCTAATCTTTTGAATCAAACTGGTTTCAATGTAAAACTGAATTTGGTTTCTTACCAGATGTAGATTTGTTGGTGTTTCTCTCAAAGACAAACTCAGCTGCGATCAATGTCATGTTGTTTATCACATGACTGCGTCGAAAGTTTAACCCTTTACAGACAGCAAAGAGTCTGCTGAACTGAGATCAGTTGGTTTAAATTAAAATGATGCGTTATCTACAGCTAACAGGGTTACACAAGGTTATTTATGTAATATGTATCTGTATGTAGCTTACATGTATGTTTCAAAAGTCTAAATCCACTTGTGAAAATTAATGACAAATTATATTATCAACATAACAGTTGGAGTGAACAGTTTAATTGAGCAATGAAAATTAATTTCAGAGTTTGTTTTGTCCTCCTTCAGTTTTAATAAACAGCATGCACTCACAGGTATCTCAGTGAGTATTGCCGCTCCCCCTCCCCCTTTTGAAGACTCTGCCCCATTTGTTGGTCTGCAGGTATACCTACTTGGAGAGACTTCATATGAATAAAATATTTACTCCTCTTTTCGTTATGGTTGCGTGCCAGTGCTTAACCCTCCTTGTGCCAATGCTGGCAGATGAGCCTAAGTCGCCGACCTCTGTTATAAACAAAACTTTATAACAAAGTACTACAAGATTAAAAATGAAAACTTACTGGAGAAAGTTTAATACTATGTATAGCTCTAGCAGTCATATGTCTGTCTATCTGTCTGTCAGGTGACGTATCAGTTAAAGATCCCCTGTACAGCTCTGTGTACAGTGCTGATGCTGAACCGTTCTCTAAGCAGACTGCAGTGGTTCTCAGTCTTCATGCTGTGTGGAGGAGTGACACTGGTGCAGTGGACACCACCAGAATCCACTAAAGTTCAGGTACATCCACCTGTTATCTAACCATCCACTACAGAAATGACACGGCTCTCTTGCATTTGGGTATTTCTTACATTTTGGGAACTTCTTGAAAGTAAAGTCGGGTACATGAATCACAGGAGATTTATGTTGTTTTTGTGTCATTTCCAGCACATCTCAAATTCTCTGATATGTTTAATAGAATTCTGTGACTGAAATGACATTTTTAACTCCACACAGAAAGGCCCTGGGTGAGTCAGGACTCGAACCAGGGACCTTCTTGCTGTGAGGCGACAGTGCTACTCACTGGGCCATGAAATAAATGAAAGTTTCACTTAGATAGATTTTGGAACTGTAGTGAATCAGCTCTATATTCTTCCACCATTAGGTAGCGAATCAGCTCTATGAAATATTAATAATCAATCATAACTTGTTATAATCAATTATGAATATTTGGATCAGTTAATCGGGTTAACTTGATGTAGCTACATTAACATTACAACCAAATACTCGGTTCATCCCGTAAACACTCAATTTTGGTTATTAATTAATTAATTAATAGAAATGTACATTTCCGGGGCAAGGGAAATGTCTTTCTTACTAAGTATTAAGAGCAAGTAGTCAAAATCTATGATTAGTGACTTTAGATATGAGCTTGAGACACAGACAACTTTACATGTGACATGAACAAGACTTTATTAACTAGACTAAACATTTAAACTACTCTAACATACATATACATACATTCATACAGTTTACCAAGGGAAAGAGGGCTGAAGCAGAATACAGGAAGGCAAGAAGTTATAGCATTGTTTGAAGTTCAGCAGATCAACAGCCTGAGCAAACCATCATATTAGTTCTGACACGCCCTTTTTAGAAAGGGGTTAAGGATACTTAACGTATCAAATAATGAGACTAAGTTTGATACTTGCATGTCCCATTTGAATTAAACTGTCCTGATGCAATTTGTTGAGGCTCCAGTTGATCTTTGATGATGTTGTCTTGATGAGAGAGAACCAGTGAGAGTCAGAGACAAGGCCGGAGCCTGGCACACGCTTGGGAGTCCTTGGGGCCTTCTAGTTTGGCATCATTCAGCGAGAGAGTGAGAGAGCACAAGGCTCAGAGAACCAGAAAGCAAGAGATAAGCGACAAGAGAAGGGAGAGAGAGAGCTAAGAGGAAAAAGAGGGGGCGAGGAAGTGGGCGCAGCAATTTTATACCCTCAGGAAACAGGTCCCACCTCTCATTGGCTCGACCAATAAGAAGGGTTTGAGTTCTAGGCGGGAATTTGGTTTATTGCTCTTTGTTGTAAAATTGCCCATTGCATGTGCAAGAAAGAAAATAGGAAATGTACTTGTAATACTAATATGTTGTTGTTATCGACATATCATGTACACAGTCATTTCAATCTTCAAAATACCAAGTTATAGAGACCAAATATGCCACACATATGATTTTGGTTAACCATAGTATGCAAAGTCTGAAACATTAACCCATTAGTTTGCAAGAAAACATAGATCAAGCACATTTAAGGGAAAATGTGAGATGGCACATTAGATACATGTCAATATTTATCACATGGATATATAGAATATATATATAGGATTAACAGGGTTCATTTCTCTTTCTCAGTAAGTGAGAGTTGGCCATCTCTGCACATTCCTTTGGAGGTCGTAAAATTCTCCTTCCATTGGGACAGGAGAATGATTCCTTTGTCAAGGCTAATTTGCATGTTTATGACCGGGTTTATGACAGTAAGAGATTTTGGGCTGAATGACTCAAAAGATAGTAAAACATAGCGTAATATCATTCTACAGAGATCCTATATTCGAATTCAGCTCGGACAAATTGTAAGGTTTAATTTGATACCAAGAAACATGTGTTTAGTACACTTAGAAAGGGAATATACACTGAGGCTATTAAATATGAGGCCTCAGAGTTTAAAACACACAACGAAACAGTTCTAACGAGTTTGATATACCTCAGAAATACACAACATACAGGGATTACACGTATTTCATTAGCAATATGCAGTTCTGTGTTTAACTGAAAAACACACACACACACATTTTTACGTTCAAAGTTTCCCCCTTCCTGTCCACACGATAAGCACGTGGTGAGCATGCGGATGTCACATGCGGTTCTCTGTCAATAGTTCATTGTCTCTTTGTCAATACATTTATTGTGCTTGTGGAGACTGGTTGGCGCTATTTCAGTAATTAGGGGAGTTTTTAACAGTAAGTTCTTGTTTGTTCGTGAATCTGTTAAGGCCACTGATCCTCCGCCATACCTTACAGTCCCCCTTTTTCGCCAGGTGGTGTCCCTGTTGGAGACATCATCGGACGACAATCATCACAATGGCGGATGGCAGGTGAATCATGAGGGTTTTGTAGCAGGTGGTTGTTCCACGGTGGGTGATGTAGACAGTAGCCACATCCAGGTCTCTGCAGCAGGTGCAGAGGCAGCAGGTGCCTTGACAGTGTGTCACCTGTCATTATGAAGTCAGTTCGTTTGAGGCAGGTGCTTGTTTGTGGCTGCAGGGAGTGGTTATGGGCATTGTGTAGTGTGGAGAGAGTTTCAGACTGACCTAGTACTGGTAGCAAAAGGGCAGCAGGTGGCCGTTCAGCCCTTGGTTCGGCACCTAGTCACCAGGTGTCTGAAGTCTGCAGTGTTACTCTGCTCTGGCAGCAGTGCTGACTTGAGCTTGCCTGAGTGGTGTTGGGCAAGAGTCAGAGGTTTGTTCTTCCCAGTACTCCTCAGGGGAGTTCTGTTCCAGGAGCTCTTTTGCTAGTGCTAGCAGCTCTTGTAACTCAGTAACAGGCGTTTCTAGCTGTCTTTGTGCAGCCTCTGTTTGGCACCTGTTTGAAAGGTGTACAGGAGGATGTTGTTGTAGACTGCTGTGGGACGTCCTGTGGTGTTTGCTGGGTGAGGCCTTGTGTTTGTTAAAGGCCTTCTGTGTCAGGTCACGCAGTTGTTGGATAGGCATTGTGTGGGGGCAGGCCATAATGCCTAAATGGTGACTTACCATAGGATGGAGGTTTCGGAGGAAAAGGCACTTGAAGCTGGTGTCCTCCTCCATCCCAGGTTTGTTGCGAGCTCCGAAGTAAGCTCGTCTGAGTCTGTGGTAGTAAACATAGGGAGTTTCGTGCCGACCCTGTTTGGTGTCTAGGGCAGCGATCAGTCCGTTGTTAGACTCTGAGAATTCCCTTATGATGGCTTGTTTCAGCTGCTGGTAGTTAGACTGGATGTTTTCTGGCTGTCGAGCCAGAAAGCGTCGCAACTCTGGGCTGGACGTGATCCAGATCAGATGGAGTCTTATCTTGATGGTTCACACTCATCAAAGACTGCAGGTGAAAGTCAATGTCTCGCAGGTAAGCGTGGACGTCGTGGTCTCCTGCAAGCTCTGGTGTAAATGCAGGGATATGTCTGGCCATTCGGTTGAGGTCTTTGAGTGTCGCTACACGTGTCGTTTCAAGATTCGTCTTAATCAATCCTTTTCCTTCCGCGGCTGCAGAAGCTTTAAGGAAACTGTCCGATGACGTGTTAAGCAGAGGGGTTTGTCTCCCCCCTTTGTAAATCTGTGCTTGGCTGGGGAGGTTTCTCTGCTGATTGCAAGTGGGGGAGTGAGATGTCTCTCCTGCTGTGGTTCCTTTTGCAGCAGGTAAGAGTGTCTCAGTTCTCGTTGGACCATGTCAAGTTCATCTTTGGTGTTTTCCAGCTGCTGAGTCAGCACTTTAACTTCAGCTCTGGACACATTCAGTTGACCTTCACAGGCCATGATTCTGGCATCTTTGTCCAAGAGTTCAGAATTTGCTGTTTTTAACAGTGAATCTTTGTGAAAAAGTACCTTTTCCAGGTGCTCTCTGGCTGTCTTTTCCAACTGCTCTTGTTGTTTAGCAGCTGTCAGAGCCGTTTGAAGTCTGTGGATTACCTCCTGTGACTCCCTTCTGCCAGGGTCCTTGTGTCTGTCCTGAGCCCCCATCTCTAGCTGGTCTATGCGGCTTTTAGCATGTGTCAGCTCCGTTTGGGACTCAGTGATCTGGCGTTTGAGGTTGTTTACCTCCTGTTTCAAACCTGTGAGGTTGTGGGCCAGGACGATAACCTCAGTCAGATATTTGTGCTCATAACTCTGGTTTGAGTCGTCTGTCATTAGTTCTTTTCCCTCGTTTTCCAGTTGCTTTTTGTTCTGTTGCTGAAGGTCGTCAGCAGCCATGGATAAAAGGGTGTTCCTCAAAACACCTAGCCAGTCCTTTTGGCCTGCCATCTGGGCAGTTAGGCTGAGCATCTGCAACATTTTGGCACACTTCTGGTGAGAGTAAGGGCAAGAGACTAATGCAAGATCAAACAGAATTTGGAGCTAAAGGCAAAGTGAGACAGCAAGGTGTATAATGTACAGCTAGGTTTTGCTAGGTGTGGTTAACAATTGAAATGTGTTCCTGATTATTACTATCTTAGCTGCAAATAGCAGGGTGCTCAGATTTGTGTGGATCTGAGTGGCTTTGCTAAAAGAGCGTAAGCCTAGATTTAATAAATGACTTAAGATGTTTCTTTGGGTCAAATTATTTATCAGCACTTACTGATAGCATACAACAGGCTTGATCTTTGAACACATGAAGAGGAGAAAGAAAGAGGAAGAAAAGAGCTTTCCTATTAGATTGTGTCTATTAGTGGTGCTCAAAATTATGCCATAGAAATCGTCTAGATTACTAGTGTAGCTGGCTCATAAAATTTAAGCAACTTGTTGCAAATAAACACAAAATCGAGAAGAAAAGTATGTCTAGTTACTTTTGCAGTTTTATGGGGAAATAAAACCACACTAGACCAAGAGGGTTAAATGGGAAAATGAATAGCTGACTTCTATTATTAGTAAAAATAATAAAAAGACTTGAAGAAGTGATTAAAATAGCAGAATAACCTTGTATTGGGAATAATCAATAGCACTTATGATCAACAATTAGATTTGCTTTGGACATCATTCTATAGTTGGTCACAGCTGTTACGTGTTCAAGACCACACAATGTGTTTGTCCCTCTATAAAGTTTAGTCAACGTGCCATTGAAAGTTCCCAATAACTATAAAAATTATTCTCTATCTAAACAGTTTACATGTAATTAAGTTTTTAGATTTAATTAACAAAGTAACTGCAAATTTAGCTGAACAGCGTTCAGTAAGGGATGCACCTGAAAGGTGCAGGTGAAGTTAGATGAGAAGAATTCAAGTTAAGGAAAGAGAAAGTGAAAATTCAGAAACCAGAAATGGGGTTAAAGGAAAATGGTTTAGATCACTTCACTCTGCATGCACACAAGCTGTAGATAAAGGCTTCATGTAAATTATGCTAGCAGCTAACTGTTGAAGCTATTAGTTAGCTTAGCCTAAGCTAAGGGGCTGCTAAGTTGGGTTAGCTTAGCCACCTAGGCTGGTTTGTTTACAAAATGGCGTCGGAAGGAAACACATGTGCTATCTGGAGTGAGCACTTCCTGTGACAAGTCGTTGTCGTGGGAACCAATGCACTTCAGAGTTTCAGTGAGTGAAACACAGTTTTGATCACCAGGAAGCTAAGCCTTTTAGATGCACAGATAAAGTTTAGATGAAGGACATCAATCTAACTATAATTTGTAAGGCCTTTATACTGTGAAAAGGGGAGCATCGCCCAAATCTACATTTATATAACACTGTACTGAGATTTCTTCATCAGAAACAGGTTAAGCAATCAATTCTGGTACAGTTTACATGCCGCTGAGCTGAGATTCCTTCATCAAAACAGACTTACACTTTAATACTGAAATTAGGGTTTCTTCGCTAAAATCATATTACTCGTACACTGATACCTTTTGAAAATATGCTTAAATGTGTTAAGACTCTTTCAATTACAGTAGAGATGTCAATTCAAGCCATCACTTTATCCGCATCCAAACAAGCCAGGAACTAGTGAAGCAAATGCCGTTTCGCATGTCGTGTCCTATTCTGACCGGAATTATTCAATGCACACTTTTAGGTTGACAGTGGTTCAAGCTCATAACCTTTGTTTAATCATGCCCGCATTCTCCACCATTATGTAGCGAATCAGCTCTATATTCTTCCACCATTAGGTAGCGAATCAGCTCTATGAAATATTCATAATTGATTATAACAAGTTATGATTGATTATTAATATTTCATAGAGCTGATTCGCTACCTAATGGTGGAAGAATATAGAGCTGATTCGCTACAGAACTGACACAATGGAGAACTAACCCTTCTGTTAACCAGTGCCAATAATCTCCAAATATTTCTTTAACCTGACCAATATATCGATCTGTAACAGCTGTACATTATAATGTTTTGATGTGTCTTATTTCACTTAAAGTGTGTTTGATTATATATTGGAGCTACAGTGTGAACTACTTGGTTTTAAAACAACAGACACAACAATATAAATGGATAATGTCGGCCATAATATCGGTTATCGGACACAACACAAAAATAACAACAGTGTCCATATCTGTGTGTCACTTCTGTTATTGTTTTACCTGTGGCTGAATAAAAGCACTCTTATTGTGATTTAGGTGGAGCAGAACCCGTTCCTGGGCTTTGTGGCGATTGCCATCGCGGTTCTTTGCTCTGGGTTTGCAGGTATGATATTATCCGTGAGCTGATTCGATATTCAGTATTTGTATTACTGATAAGTCACATGAAAGACCCTTTTTCTTTGGAATAGGTGTGTATTTTGAGAAGGTTCTGAAGAGTTCGGACACATCTCTGTGGGTCAGAAACATTCAGATGTACCTGTCAGGTATACTGGTGACCCTCATAGGTGTTTACATGACAGACGGGACCAAAGTGTTGGAGAAAGGCTTCTTCTACGGATACACATCTTGGGTCTGCTTTGTAATCTGTGAGTTACCTTTGTGTCTTCTGAAGTGACGTTTATTTCAAACACTGTCACTGTCGTGATGTAAATGTAGAAGTTTCTGCTCCCTGAGGGTGAATGCAGTCAAATGGGCCACACCTGTTGACATGCTACTGAAAACTATTTATTCTTTATCATTACAAGGGAAACCTCTGAAATGACTTTGATTTTGTTAACTTGTCTAACAGGTTTATTTGTTTTCTGGTTGTAGTTTTGGCGAGTGTGGGAGGATTGTACACGTCAGTGGTGGTGAAATACACTGATAACATCATGAAGGGCTTCTCTGCAGCCGCTGCTATCGTGCTGTCCACCGTGGCCTCTGTCATTCTCTTCGGCCTGCAGATCAGTGAGTCCATTTCTAATTGGGTTACAGTCGCCTCGCTCGTGGATTTAGGGATCTCCACTGCTAACATAATGGTTTAAGCCATCATCCTAAACAGGAGTGACCCCTGAACCACAAAAAGTTCTTACAATCTTACCAACAAGTAATGCTGTTTATTCTTGGTTGCCAGTCAAGTCAAGTGGTTTTTATTGTCATTTCAACCATATACAGTTAGTACAGTACACAGCAAAACGAGACAACGTTCCTCCAGGACCATGGTGCTACATAAAAACAACAAAGGACCAACACAGGACCACATGAGACAACACAACGAAATAAAATACCTATATAAAATACCTATATATACCTATATAAAGTGCACGTGCAAACATGTGCAAAAAGTACAGGACAGTACAACAAATTTCTGACAATGAACAGGACAATAGACAGTGCAGCGCCGACCAGTACTCAGTAGTGCAAAAAGATGACAGTTTCTAAAAATGTAAACATAACATACTGTCAAGCGTTTTCTTTGACTGTGCGTTTCCCCACGCTTGAAGGAGATAGGTTCTCACTATTTGAAGTTACTAAACTGGATTCCACTCAATGATTAGGCCTTGTGAATTACTTCCATCCATTTATTATAGAATTCATGTAGGTAAAAAACCTTCAAAAACATAATCATACATAGTGTTAATCACAAGGAAACCCAATAAAGTGCATAAGTTAGCAGGTTTAACATCTTTGCGCAGCACTACAAATACATCAGTACCTTAAGTTAACAAACCATTTAAAACATGAACATTCCACCAAACCTAAATATATTGCACAAAGGTTGGTAAATATTACACATTAAATTAAAGATGGTAAGTATTATAAAGCTCAATAACAATAAATTACATCCGTAATTTATCCTACATTATAAGGTACAAAATAAATGCATTAATAGCTTTTACACATTTGCATGATTTAAATTGACTGGACTTTAACCACAAAGGCCATGAATTAACCTATGCTTTTAACCATATTTATAAATTAATTGCCATTTTAATAACTAAACAAACTATATGAAATTACATAGTCAAATCACTTGAGTTAATATTTCTATTTATCAAATGGGTTTAAGCAGTATTCCATATGATTTGGACAGCTGTTAAATATTTCAAACACAGTTACCAAATCAAACCAGACACTAAGTAGATTAATTTAAATATACACGAATAGGCATATTTTAACACACTACACCAATAAACACCATATATTAAAAATATGCTACTTAAGAACAATGACGCGATTAACAAAGCTTCATTGAACGCTATATTCACACGCTGATAACAGTAATTAGCAAGCATTTCAAAGTTCAGTGTTTTTCAACCAGCAGAGCTTCAAGCTTACCGGCTGTCACTTCAGAGTTCTTTGGCGAGTACACGATCCCGCACAGTGTTCAAAACAGACATCAAGCTCTAATACTCGAGCCAGCGCTGCTGTCTACCATAGCGTCAGCTTCCAGTACACACAAACAATAGCAACGGTGCGTTGCCTTATCCGGTCTGGGTACGCGCAACTTATTGCGGATTGGCTTCACCTGGTACTAATGAGGGAATGCGGGGTGACGGGCGGTTTGCCGCAACACCTCCCACTCGATCTTTCATAGTCCTTTCTGAAGATCGCACAGCTTGGCAACCGTGCCATCTGCAGCCTTTACGCTTTCTCCATCTGCTCTTCAACTGGGAGAAGAACAACAAGGCGTCTAACGTCCCTGTGCAGCACAGTACCTTGACAGACCCTCTTCCTATCACAAGATGTAGATTCTTTGACCGTTGACTTCTGGACAGGGACACAATGGTTTGGAGAAACTCTAACATTTACGTCCCTTACGATGCCCTTTGGATCAGAGTTTACACTGATGACTCTTCCGAGCTTAAACTGCCCCCTTAGTGCATTTTGATCACATAGCCAGACGATGTCTCCAACGGCAACATTCCTCTCTGCTGTATGCCACTTGTTCCTCACAAACAGATTTGGACCAGCAAGTTGGCTCCAGGATCTCCAAAAGCAATTGACTTGAGATTGTATCTCTCGCAGCCTTTTATAGGGGTAGCTAGCAAAGTCAAATGTCCTGTAGTCCCCTGTCTGTGTGGCTCGACCAAGCAGTAGTGTGTTTGGCGTGACATATTGTATGCAGCCCTCCTGGCACTGAACTCTTGCATCAATGGGACGTTCGTTTGCAAGATTGGCTGCCAGTTGAAGTGCTGTTAAGAACTCGCTAAAAGTGAGGTCTGACACTTTTCCAAGACTCCGGAGAGCTCTCTTTGTAATACGTACTGCAGCTTCCGCAGCTCCATTCCGATGTGGTGAATCGGCTGGATGCACTTTCCAGGCAAACTGTGTTCCATTCTTAACTGCATACTCCTCCAAGGCTGCTTTATCTTGATTTTCCAGGAAACCATACAGATCCTTCAGTACAGGTTTTGCACCAATGAAATTGGTTCTTGGGTCTGACCAGACCTTTCGGGGATGACCTCTGAGTGCAGTAAACCTCTGGTATGCCAATAGGAAGCTCTCTGTAGATAGAGTATTAGCCAGCTCTGCATGAATAGCTCTACTTGCCATACAGCAGAAGACAGCTCCCCAAACTTTCATTGACGCTCTTCTCTTGACATCGTCCTTTACTTGGTAAGGTCCGAACAGATCAATGGCGGTGAACTCAAATGGTGCGGCAGGTCTCGTTCTCTCTTCAGGTAGTTTCCCCATTACTTGTTGACATGCTCTAGCTTTTGCTTTTTTGCAGGAGACGCATCGGTCAACGACTCTTTGAGCAACTCTTCTTCCTCTCAAAACCCATGCTTTCATTCTCATCCTCAGCACGGTGCCCGCCACTCCATCATGTCCCTCATCATGAGCTTCACGAGCCAACAAGGTTGCAATCCAGGCATCAAAAGGCAAGAGGGGAACAGCTTTGAAGGCCTCATGAAAGCCTTGAACTCTGCCACCACACACCAAAAGTCCAGTTGCCCTGTCTCTGTAGACAACCAGTCAATCTATTGTGGTGTTTGAGAAGATCACACCTTCTTGAACTGCTAGGCAGAGGTCCCTGAATGCATCTACTCTTTCTTGGAGAGTGATAATACCAGCTGATGATACCGCCTCCCACTTTAGTTTGTCCATTGTTTTGACTTGAAGGAACTTCTTTGCAGCTCTCCAAACCAATGCCACAGTCTTGATCAGCCGTGTTAGGTTACCGAATCTCTTCACATCAATTAACTTTTGAACCGTTCTTCCACTAGGTGGTCTACTTGCCTCCATCCGGGTTGAACTCTGGTTTTCTTCCGGCTCTTGTTTCTTTAGCTGAGCTCTGGTAAGTGCAGCGACAAACACTTTCTTTTGGATCTTGGTGATGTTTTCTCTGGCTGCAACAGCAATATCTTTAGCAGATTTAATTGGCCACTCATTTACTGGTAGACTGAGGAACTTTGGACCTGACTGCCACTCAGAGTCTTCATCCAAATCTTTAGGGCCAGCCCCTCTCGTGATGATGTCTGCAATATTCATTGGCCCTGGAACCCACCACCAATCCTGGACGTTAGTGCTGCTTTGAATTTCTCCAATTCGATTTGCAAAGAAGGTTTGGTAACCATAGCTTTCACGCTGTATTGCTCCTAAGATGGTCTGGCTGTCAACAAGATGGTACCATTTTCCAATTTGGATCCTGCAATGCCTTTGGAAGTATTTCTTTAATCGGGCAGCAAAGACAGCTCCACACACCTCCGCTTTTACGGCATCGCCCTTGTGGTCGAGGGGCGTCAGTTTGGCCTTGGATTCGACGAGCCTCACGTTAATGCCTTGACTGCAGCTCCAACACAGATACAACACTGCTCCATATGCATGTTCACTGCCATCAGAGAAGGTGACGCCAAAGGGTTCAGCAGTAGCATCTGGGGGCATCAGGGGTCTGACAAATTTTACTTGTCCCAGCTCAGCATACTCTTCCAGAAGCTTGATTGCATCCTCCCGGAGCCCTTCCGATAAAGCTGCATCCCAGGTATTCTCGGTTAGGCCATAGTTAACTTTTGCCTCTTGAAAGGCTCTTCGCACCAGAATTGCACCTTTTTGCTTTGCAGGTGCCACCAAACCTAGTGGATCATACAGCCCTGAGACTTGACTCAGAAGTTCTCTTCTGGTGAGTGGATTTGGAGCTTGAGATCTCACCTGCTCCTTTGACAAATCTTGGCCAAGTCTCATTTTCCTCTTCTTTTTTGAGAAGTTTACAGCAATCATGACATGGAGCTTGTCATCTTGTACCGTGTATCCAAGGCCAAGGGCTTTATTGTCATCTTCTGCCAGCTGATTTGGTAAGATCATGGTCTGTAGCTCGCTCTCCTTATCTCTGGACTCTTTCCTCCCACTTTGATCGGAGTATACCCAGGGCTTCATGTGGAATCCGCCAACTTTTAGGATCTGCTCAACATTTGACGTGATGACTTTCAGTTGACCCATGCTGTTGTGGGAAGTTAGGATGTCATCGACATAAGCATCTTCTTGCAACACACGTTGCTCTTCCTTGAGGTGACTGAATATGGGTAGGTTTGCAGTCTCTCGCATGGCCAGTTGAGCAATGCATCCTGCTGGTTTGTCTCCAATGTTTACTCTTGTTATGGCATATTCTTCCATTTCATCTCCTCCAGAATCACGCCAGAGGAATCTGTGCAGATGGACTTCTTGGTCTTCCAGCCAGACAGAGTTATACATTTTCCGTATGTCGCCCAAGGCAGCGAAAACTCCAGCTCGGAACCTCAACAGGACAGCACGAATGGGGTTTAGCACGTCGGGACCTTTGAACAGCAGGTCATTCAAGCTCAAGCCTCTAAACTTTTGGCTGCTGTTCCAGACGAGCCTCACTGGGGTTGTGACCGAGTGAGGATTTGGAGCAATTAGGTGACTGATGTACCACACTGGTCCGGTCCAGCTCTTAATCACCTCATTTGACAACTTTACTGCAGCTTTGCGATGGACCATGTCATGCACTTGCGCTGCGTAGGCCACTTTCCATCCAGGTTCCTTTGCCAGCTGTTTTTCTGTCCTGAGGAATGTTGCTTCAACAGCCCTTCTGTTGTTTGGCAGGGAAACTGGATCCTCTTTCCATGGATATTTAGCATGCCAGTGTGGTTCCTCACAATGTTCATCTCCATTCACATATGTTAAGCCATTTTTCACAATTTCTGCCTCTCTTTCTTCAGCGAGAGTCATTTCCTTGCCCCCTGGTTGGCAATTACCGCAGCGGCAACCACCACACTTGGGCTCACAAGCTGCTCCAATGCTGTCCCACTTCCACCATTCCAGGAAGTCTCGCTTGAGGGCTGCAGTGCTAGATTGAGCGGCAGGATACACGGGAGACTGATGAGAAGCTGGACTCTTACAGGTGAATT
This sequence comes from Xyrauchen texanus, assembly GCF_025860055.1. Classification (NCBI taxonomy): domain Eukaryota; kingdom Metazoa; phylum Chordata; class Actinopteri; order Cypriniformes; family Catostomidae; genus Xyrauchen; species Xyrauchen texanus. Next base: position 41,385,081 of record NC_068303.1, read on the forward strand.
CTTCGTACTTAACTGCTGCAGTCCTCATTGAGCGTGCAAAATGAGTTTTTGACATATGTGCAGTTACAGCAAGCTCTTCAAAAAGGTCAGGGTGACTACCTCCAATAGTTTTCCCCAGTGGGCCCTCCCAGAGGACAAGGTCTCCAACTGCACAAATCTTCTGGGGCACCAGCTGTCCTTCCTTATGGCTTATCAGGAGTTGGATTTCTTTGGGTCTTACCAGCTCATGCAGTGGAACGTCAGGGAATATTCTTTGCAGCTTCTTGGCTGTCACATGCCAATGGATCTCTGCAATACTGTCGAGTCCATAACACACTAACTGGTGTGACTTAAGAGTGCCTCGGGAGGTGCTAACTCTGATCTTCAGCAGGTACCGCTTGGTTTCAACTGATACCTTCATCCCGCCGACTCCATGGACCACCAGAGTGACGTCTTCGCTTCGAAGGTTTAATTCATTTGCAGCTTTATGAGTTATATAGTTTGTATCTGAGGCCAGGTCAATCAAGGCTCCAACTTTTTGTCCAGCATTGGCCGTTACCTGTTGTAGCATCATGATAACTGGAAATTCTTGCAAACCACTTTCTGCTAGTAGCCCCTGCTCACTTGCCCCGGAGTTGAAGGTCCTGGCTGCTGAATTGCAGAATGCATCTCGACACTGCTGAGCCAACTCAGGTAACAACTTGGAGAGGAACTCCTCCTGAGACTCTGTGCACTTTCCACCTCCCACCGAACCAGGTTTTGTTCTTCTCTGGGGTGTACTTCTAGTTTCAGCATATGGACACAGGTAATAATGGTGCTCTGGGGTTTGTTTGTCTTTGCATTCCACATTTCTGCACAAGTAAGTGGTTTTGCAGTAGGAGCCTCCATCATGGATTTCCAGACATCTCTTGCATGCTCCGAGCCTCCTCACCACATTCTCTCTCTCTGAAGATTTCAGGGTCCTAAATTTCTTGCAGAAGTACAGCTTCTTCCTGTGTTTGCCGTCTCCACAGACAATACAACCTGCTGGGTCACTGCTCAATTTGGTGGCTCTTGTTCTGGCATGCCTTGGCTCAGACCTACTCTCCTTCCTACTGGGCTCATCTTCTCTTAACTGCTCCAGCTGCTCATATATTGCCTCCTGGCCTTTAAGAAATTCGAGGAGCTTGTCGAATCGAGTTTGTGGTACAACAGCATTTTTCTCATCAGTAATATAAACCAGCCATTCCTTCTTCAGTGACTCCGGGAGTTTGCTCTCAATGGATTTTGTCACCAAGGGATTCTTCATGGCGCCGGTGTCTCCAAGCTCACCTAGGTCGTACAGGGCTTTCTCAATCATTTGAATCAGCTCCACTATTTTCCTGGCTTGGTGACCTCTTACTGGCGGCATTGCTTGCAACTCCTCCACAATTTCCAAGGCAATAGCAGCTCTATTCCCAAAGCGATTCTCCAGGACACGGAATATTTCTTCTGCTGTATTATAGGCTGTAAGTCGAAACTCTCTGGCCACTTTATCATCGAGACTGTCCAGCAGCTGAAATTTCTTCACCTCTTTTGATCCGGTTGGTTCGCCTTGCTTCTGAAGAGCTTCCCACTCCTTCCTCCAGCGATGAAATTCACGTTTACTTCCAACAAACTTGGGAAGGGAAGTAGGCTTCAACTTGATGGCTGGCCTTGGAAAACTATGGGCTGTAACAGCTCTCTCAGAAACCTGCTCGATTTTTGCCTGAATAAATTCAGCCTTTCTGGAAACCAGCTTTGGGAGACAAACCTCAAGCTCCCTCAGACGGTTTTTAAAGTCTTTTTGCTCAACTGAAGGTGCCCAACGATTCCACTGGACATGCGCTTCTCTTGCAGCTTTAACCAAACCTCCCAGGTGGCTCAGCATGAAGTCATATGCTTCCAGATTCGCACAAGGTTGAGCAGAAAAGACCCGGTCACACTCCGCCTCTGCCACTTGAAAAGCCAGGGACATTTGGGGGTCCCCAAAACTAGCCCAGAGAGTCTTCAAAATTAGATCTTTACTCTCCTTCAATCTCTGGTCACATTCTCTTGCCGTCTTCTCTAGGTCAGCCTTTTGTTGCAACCTTAATGCTGGCACGTCCTCTGCATCCATCTCAGCCTCAACCTCTGCGATCAAAGCAGCCTCCACATCCTCATTTGCTTCCATGACTTTCATGGCTTGTAATGAAAGATTTTTGAAGCTTTCTCTTAGCTCTTCCTCACACATGTCCATATGGGTCCTAGAAACGGAATTGACGAGCCGAGAAAAGAGTCTTTTTGCGCTGGTTCTTTCAGCTTTAAGCTGCTCCAATGACTTTGTCTCTGCCATATCCTCTGGTTGGAACAACGGAATAATTTGCACACTTTGGGATGACGCTACGGCAGTTTACCTTTCTTCTTCCAGGCCTCCAGGTGAGTTTCAAGGTCCTCCAATCCTGCAGGCGGTTTTTTACTGTCAGCATTTTCTTTGACTGTGCATTTCCCCACGCTTGAAGGAGATAGGTTCTCACTATTTGAAGTTACTAAACTGGATTCCACTCAATGATTAGGCCTTGTGAATTACTTCCATCCATTTATTATAGAATTCATGTAGGTAAAAAACCTTCAAAAACATAATCATACATAGTGTTAATCACAAGGAAACCCAATAAAGTGCATAAGTTAGCAGGTTTAACATCTTTAGCAGCACTACAAATACATCAGTACCTTAAGTTAACAAACCATTTAAAACATGAACATTCCACCAAACCTAAATATATTGCACAAAGGTTGGTAAATATTACACATTAAATTAAAGATGGTAAGTATTATAAAGCTCAATAACAATAAATTACATCCGTAATTTATCCTACATTATAAGGTACAAAATAAATGCATTAATAGCTTTTACACATTTGCATGATTTAAATTGACTGGACTTTAACCACAAAGGCCATGAATTAACCTATGCTTTTAACCATATTTATAAATTAATTGCCATTTTAATAACTAAACAAACTATATGAAATTACATAGTCAAATCACTTGAGTTAATATTTCTATTTATCAAATGGGTTTAAGCAGTATTCCATATGATTTGGACAGCTGTTAAATATTTCAAACACAGTTACCAAATCAAACCAGACACTAAGTAGATTAATTTAAATATACACGAATAGGCATATTTTAACACACTACACCAATAAACACCATATATTAAAAATATGCTACTTAAGAACAATGACGCGATTAACAAAGCTTCATTGAACGCTATATTCACACGCTGATAACAGTAATTAGCAAGCATTTCAAAGTTCAGTGTTTTTCAACCAGCAGAGCTTCAAGCTTACCGGCTGTCACTTCAGAGTTCTTTGGCGAGTACACGATCCCGCACAGTGTTCAAAACAGACATCAAGCTCTAATACTCGAGCCAGCGCTGCTGTCTACCATAGCGTCAGCTTCCAGTACACACAAACAATAGCAACGGTGCGTTGCCTTATCCGGTCTGGGTACGCGCAACTTATTGCGGATTGGCTTCACCTGGTACTAATGAGGGAATGCGGGGTGACGGGCGGTTTGCCGCAACACATACTATGAGATAATGTTCTATGCACATAGCAGTTATTGAGGTAGCAGACAGTTATAAAGTGACAGTAATTAAAGTGCAACTCAGGACACGTGTGTGTCAAACCAGTCTCTGAGTATTGAGGAGTCTGATGGCTTGGGGGAAACTGTGGAAACATGTGTAGCCTATTAAGAAAACTTGAATTAGTCTATTGTATAATGCGCCAGTATAATTAACAGTAATTCCAGTGAAAACCTTGAGAGAAAAAGAAGCCAGTTCTCTTTGCACATTTCTTCCCACATTGTATCTGGACTTCAGTTGTGATAGTTCACGCATCCAACTCAGTCAACTTAAATAATATTAGTCTTATTACTAAATACTAGAGTTTTATTACACAAGAGTCATATTTTTCATTTGTAATTTCTTAACTTTAAAACCCATGGTTTTTGGCCTAAAACTCCAGAAGTTTCTTTTAGGGTTGACAACTGTCCCGTATTAGTCGGAATGTCCCATTTTTGGCTCGAAATAAAGATGTCCTGTGGGTCCATTGAGTGTGTGACACAATGAAGTGCACATGGATACTGTATACATTAAACAAACAAAACTAGAGACTTTGAATAAAATGAGTCATATGGAGTACTTTAATGGTGCTTTTAAAATTCTTAAATGTCTTTTTTTTGGAGCTTGGCAGTAACAATCATGACTTCTTACCACATACCATTCATACCACAGCATCTGATTTGGATCTGGCTCGTCGGACTGATACCAGATCCATCTAAAAACGTCCGTATCGAAGCCGAGACCAATCTAGGTATTGGATCCATGCTTCCATAGTTGTGAAGTGATTACCTGGGATGTTGGTGGTGTAGTGTTTAAAACTCAGATGTGGTAACCAGAAGGTTGCTGGTTCAATATTTGCAAAAGATTATTATCTAATTATTGTGCTCTGGATCAAGTCATAATTACCTGTGACGGAAATTACAGGGCAAAATTCAAGCGAGCGAAATACGGTCATTTTAATGGGAATCCATGCGATCGTAAATTTGACATGATGGACTTCCGGTGGTGATTAATTTCCCCTCAGGGATTTCGCGTGAAATATAAGTTAGGTGAACTTAAGCAGGCAAATTCGTCTTGTTCAGCAATTGCTTGACTTGACTGATCACTGTGTGGGTGGTGCTTTGTACATTTACACTGAATATTCACAATGGACCAGGAAATCATTTTAGTAGTGAGTTTCTTTTTAACTTCACTTAACCAGAGTATGAGGTACATAAAAAAAAAAAAAAGAGGCTGCTTGGCTATTAGTTTGTTTCTGCTTTCACACACGCTCAATGTTCGCCCATGTCTCTTTCACCTGCGGAATGTTGCCGTGCAAACGTAAATGTTACTGTGGCTTTAAGCCCAGGTTACTCCAAGAAGACTGAACATGTAATAATAGTGCAATAGTCCTACTGGTCTGGAAAATCAGGCTCATTTTGCACATTATCAACAACTAGTGTTCATATGACATGATGAAATAGACAAAATACAAAGGACATTTGTGTCAAAATTATGTCTAAAAAACTGACATATTAGGAATTGTAAAATATGTATGCAGTTTGGTGTCTGTTTGAGATGTTATATTCATTTGACTGTTTTCTCTTTGCAGCTACGACTTTCATCACAGGAGGCATGTTGGTGTGTGTGTCCATTTACCTGTACGGTCTGCCGAAACAAGACACCACCAAAGTGCAGAAAGCTGATGCAGACACCACAAAACAGAAACTCCTTGCAATCTGACCAGCGAATCATGGGAAACAGAGACTGATGAGCTGCCAGCGTCGGCACTTGCCAAGCGCCTGAGCGACTCCAGTATTCATGCTCCGAGTTTACATCTTTGAACTAGACGCAAACAGATGATCGCTCGTCACTGTTGGCCATTAAGCGCTAACACTAGACCACACAGAGGGGAGGGGTATGGGTAGTTTTTTTTTTTTAATCTGTCATTCTTTATCTCTGTAACACTCTTAATGCCAAAACGAATACTGGATGTACATATGAGACCCAATTGCATATCTTGTTTATCTTTTATTTTTTCAATTGTTCTTAATTATTTACATGAGGTGAACGTTAAGACAATCCTACGCATCTGGGGAGCCATGCTTGTAAAATAACTTCCATTTAATTACAATGCAATGCAAAAGATGGCTCCCCAAGGTTAGTGTACACCTCTTTATTGAGGACAGTCTCTGTATGGTGCATTGACATTGCATCCGCTGACATGATTAAATGTATATTTATAGTGGACACTTTCTGAATTTGAAAGTTGTGTTAATTCAAGGTCTCTGCAGTTAAACAACAGAATGATGAAGCTTCTCAACTGGCAGGTCACTGATCAGAGGTCTGTCTCATGAAGACTGTTTGGGTGGCTACCCTGTGAACTTTTAAGTTTTCAGTCTCAAGGCGCCAGGTTGGTTTTTTAAACTTTGGTGTAGCAGCTGTTTTTTCTCTTACTGTGTAAATGTTAAAATTTTCATAATGTTCTCTTGATCTTCAGTTGAGGTGTAAATCACACAGAATGTTATGCGAGAACTCTCTCTGAGCTTCACATTCTGGCTGTTGGTATCAAATGTTGAATTCATGTGCGTTCAGGGTTAATCATGAACTCTGATGTTTATAGTGAGTGTCTTGAGGTCACTGAACCTCATCTAAACCGGGTTGGTTCGATTTGATTTTGTCAACCTGAAACTTTACTTTGAGGCTCTGGGTTTGTTCAACAGGCCTCAGTTGTGATTGCAGACAGCAGTGACAAATGCAGATTATAAAAAGCTACTAACCATCTAATCTTGCATTGTAAAGATACAGTCAATTAAAAAGGCTAATAAACTTTTAAAGGGAAGGAAAAATGCAATTTTTTTGTGTAGTTGACGTCAATGTCTGTGTCCAATCAAAGTCTATGACAAAAAATCATTTTAATATGGTTTGAATCAAAGATAAACCTGGTTTGTGTTGACTGCAATGAGTTTGATTAGTGGCTTGAAAGTGAAGTGAAGGGTTATATGAAGGTATGCTCTGCCATACTAACCTGACTGTTAGTGAGGGCATCGTATGGTTCTGGCACTATTAGCGATATTATTAATAACATATATTTCTTCACTAGGACCATTTCATACATGCAGAAAATGCCATGCCAAAACTTTACGTGTATTGGTCTTTTTTGGGCATACAGTGGCTCTTAGTGTTTTTATAGCACATTTCAAACATACTGAATGTAATTTAAATATGGCCAATAAAAATGTTAGCCAAACACAAAGATTCTACATTTTTAAACAGATTTATCATTGACACATAATTTACATATTTAGTCATATAATGAATTTACACTGGCTGGCCAAAAAAAAGTCATAGTTTGTATTTAAATAAGCAGACAGTTAAGAGTCTATGATTGGATCATTATTGCAGTAATTAATATGTTTCGGCTGACAATAATTCTTTTGACTCTTACTGATGCAGTGTGTAGCTTCTCATTTCTTAAACAATCATGTCGGAAGACGTATCCCAAGGTCGTGGAAAAGATGTTACGGTGTTTCAGAAGGGGCAAATTATTGATCTGCATCAAGTAAAGAAATCAACTAATGAGATTGCTCAAATCACTGGAACTGGGTTAAGAACTGTCCAACGCTTTATTAAAGGAAGGATAGTGGTGAACCGTCAGTTTCACAGAAGAAATGTGGGCAGAAATAATCTAGAATGATCACTAAAACACTTGAGGTCACATCTGAAAAATGGACAGTAGAACTCACGGCTATGTTTAATAGTGAAAGAAAGAGCATTTCCACATGAACAACAGCACGAGAACTTACAGGATTGGGACTAAACAGCCGTGTGGCCACAAGAAAGACAAAAAAAACTTTTAATTTTCTAGGGAGCGTAAAGATTGGAAAAAAGGTAAGGTGGTCTGATGAGGCCAGATTTACTCTATTCAAAGCGATGGGCACGTCAGGGTAAGAAGGAAAGCGCATGAAGTGATGCACCCTTCATCAATACAAGGTCTCGGCAACTCTGGATGGAAATAAATGTTCTGATGTTCCATAAGGATGTTGAAACAATGCCACGAAAAATACATGTCGTAATCAAAGCTAAAGATGTTCCGACGAAATATTAGAGCATGCAACTTTTTTGGGCCAGACAGTGTAGAATTCTGTCATTATTTACTTGCCTTCATGTCGTTTCAAACAATACACTTTTATTTCAGTGGAACACAAAAGCAGAATTGTTTTTGGAACAACGGAACGGTGATAAAGAAATGATAGTATTTTCAATTTTAAGAGAACTGTTCCTTTAATTAAAAGAACATCACATTCTCTCCACAGGTGTAATACCCAGAATCCTCATGCCATTGGCCAGAACGGAGCAGACAGAGCTGAAGAGACAGAGTCTGGCCTGAGTAGAAACAAAAGACAATCATTCAGAGACTGCAACAAAGTGCACATTTAAATTGGCTTGTTTTACCTTGTACAGCACCTGAGAATAATTGAATTTAAACATCATTTCATGATCATGTGCTATTTTTTACTTGTGACTTAAAATATTCACTAATGACCCTATTCTAAGCTAAAAACTACAGCAGGACTGGTCAATGACATTTATAAAGTGGGGCTTAGCAAAGGGTCAATAGATTTGACGGACATTTCAAACATAGGGGTGTTTACCTGAGCCACCTCTGGAGAACTTCCCTTCACAGGCAGCTGTCGATGGGCCGAGGCCACCAGATGACTGAAAACACAGTTAAACCTCATCAGAACTGCACGCCTACATAACAAACCTGTTCAAAGGTGACAATTCCATCTCTGGGACTTTCAGAACAAAAACGCCCAGTTAAACCCAACCTGCCCTTCAGCTAGTTCTCTGTAGACTGTGATGTTCTTTGTGCAGAGAGTAAACCACTATCATGATCCAGTGTGAATGATCACGGCTCATTAGATGTGGGCATGCGTACCTCAGAGTAAAGAGGAAGTTGACCAGATGTCTGGGCTGCAGGTCACGCGCTGACTGAAGAAGCACTTCATCGTATCTGAAAACAATCAGCCAGACTTGAGACACAAGTTAACAAAGCTCACATCAGTTTTATCAAAAGGTGAAAGCTTCATTCTAGACATCAAAATCATCATTTACAAAGATTGAATTTCTACATTTGGAAAAATAGTTCAAATTTACTTCATTATTACCATTACATTATTATTATTATTACCATTATTAGTAACAGTAGAAGTAACAATAAAAATTTATTCGATAACATTAATAAATGCATCAGGTATCATGAACATACAATGACATTATTTTAAAAGCTTTTATTAATCTTGGTTCATTTTAATGATACTATTGTTCATTGTTAGTTGATGGTAGTTTATAATACATGAACTGATGTGTAGAGCGGAGGAGGGCGGGGCCAGGCTGGAATGATGCACACCTGCTCCCCGATCCGGAGCCTCCTCAGCCAGGAGAGAGCCCCGGTCGCGACCCCATAGAGAAATAGCCCCCTGCCCCCACCCACACTTTAAAAGATGGGGGCAAAAGATGACCCAGAGGCCTTCCTCGATCTTTTTGAGAGAACCAGCTTAACAATATAAATAATATTTAATTAAATAAAAACACACAAAAATAACCACATACAGGGCAGCTGCCTGTAATTCTCTCTCTCTCGAACTGTCGTCACTAGCTGCCTTTATCCTTCACACGCCCCATCAGGCTGACTGGGGAATGGGTGTGCATTATTCCAGCCTGGCCCTGCCCTCCTCTGCTCTACATAATGTTAACATATACACCTTAAACGGTTAAAAATGTATTGGTACTGCATATGTTGAAATTAACATTAACCAATATTAATAAGTGCTGTAAATATATATATATATATATACTGTATACTATAATGTTAACAAATAGGATTTTATTGTAAAAGATTATTTATAATTGTACACATTGTATTAAATTATATATTTATAATGGTTAAAATAGCCTACATATAGTTATATAGATATAGTTGTAACTGCTGTAGCATAATATTAATATACCAGTAGTAAAAAGATTTATACAAGGAATAAGCTTAATTATGTAATTTTTATAATTATATAATAATAATATTAATATAAAAATGTCATAATATTTAATTATAAATATGTCATTGTCATTATTGAGTTTGTTCGTCAACAAAATATTATTACTATTATTATTATTATTATCAAGGCCGTAACCAGCATAGACACTGAGGGGGACATGTGTCTTTCAGAGGCTTTATATGGAGTTATGATGAAAATAAGATGCATTTCAAACTGTTCTGAGACCAGTGCAGACAGACAGCACACTGGAGGTTAAGTCATGCACTAAATAGGGAGCAAGGGTGCATCCTATAGCTCTCCTATAACTGTTCTGAGACCAGTGCAGACAGACGGCACACAGGTTAAGTCATTCACTAAATAGGGAGCAAGGGAGCATCCTATAGCTCTCCTATAACTGTTCTGAGACCAGTGCAGACAGACAGCACACAGGTTAAGTCATTCACTAAATAGGGAGCAAGGGTGCATCCTATAACTCTCCTATAACTGTTCTGAGACCAGTGCAGACAGACACACACTGGAGGTTAAGTCATGCACTAAATAGGGAGCAAGGGAGCATCCTATAGCTCTCTATAACTGTTCTGAGACCAGTGCAGACAGACAGCACACTGGAGGTTAAGTCATGCACTAAATAGGGAGCAAGGGTGCATCCTATAACTCTCCTATAACTGTTCTGAGACCAGTGCAGACAGACAGCACACTGGAGGTTAAGTCATGCACTAAATAGGGAGCAAGGGTGCATCCTATAGCTCTCCTATAACTGTTCTGAGACCAGTGCAGACAGACAGCACACTGGAGGTTAAGTCATGCACTAAATAGGGAGCAAGGGTGCATCCTATAGCTCTCTATAACTGTTCTGAGACCAGTGCAGACAGACAGCACACTGGAGGTTAAGTCATTCACTAAATAGGGAGCAAGGGAGCATCCTATAGCTCTCCTATAACTGTTCTGAGACCAGTGCAGACAGACAGCACACTGGAGGTTAAGTCGTGCACTAAATAGGGAGCAAGGGTGCGTCCTATAGCTCTCCTATAACTGTTCTGAGACCAGTGCAGACAGACAGCACACTGGAGGTTAAGTCATGCACTAAATAGGGAGCAAGGGAGTATCCTATATCTCTCCTATAACTGTTCTGAGACCAGTGCACACAGGCAGCACACTGGAGGTTAAGTCATGCACTAAATAGGGAGCAAGGGTGCATCCTATAGCTCTCCTATAACTGTTCTGAGACCAGTGCAGACAGACAGCACACAGGTTAAGTCATTCACTAAATAGGGAGCAAGGGAGCATCCTATAACTCTCCTATAACTGTTCTGAGACCAGTGCAGACAGACAGCACACAGGTTAAGTCATTCACTAAATAGGGAGCAAGGGAGCATCCTATAACTCTCCTATAACTGTTCTGAGACCAGTGCAGACAGACAGCACACAGGTTAAGTCATTCACTAAATAGGGAGCAAGGGAGCATCCTATAACTCTCCTATAACTGTTCTGAGACCAGTGCAGACAGACAGCACACAGGTTAAGTCATTCACTAAATAGGGAGCAAGGGAGCATCCTATAACTCTCCTATAACTGTTCTGAGACCAGTGCAGACAGACAGCACACAGGTTAAGTCATTCACTAAATAGGGAGCAAGGGAGCATCCTATAACTCTCCTATAACTGTTCTGAGACCAGTGCAGACAGACAGCACACAGGTTAAGTCATGCACTAAATAGGGTGCAAGGGAGCATTCTATATCTCTCTATGCAGTTAAGTGCGTTCACTCCTAAAATCTGATGAAAAGTTCAGTTTCAGCTGCAGATGATGTTTGGATCACTCAACATGTTTGACACACATGGGACAATGATCATCAGTACATACATTCACCATTTATAATGGATCACTTTATTTGAACATGGTTGACAGTGATTGAATGATGCTGGTCATTACTTTCAATATGAATTAATATTTAAGATATTAAGATATCTGAAGATATTTAAGACTTTTTAAGGACCTGCGGGAACTCTGTTATTAAGGCCCAGGATATGACTCATTTGATTCATTTTTTAACGTATTAATCAGGCAGAATTAACACTTTAAATCAACAGCCGTAATAATTGTATAATAAATATTCATATAAAATGTTGTAATATCATAGATTAGTATGGAATACTAATAAAGCTCAGCTTAAACTCACCTGAGCAGGTGCTGAAGAATTGAAATACTTCTGTTGTCCATGAGGGGTGAAACGTCACAGCACGTGTACTTCTCATTCTCATGTGTTCTCAACAAACTATAGATGACAAACACACCTCTGTAAAACCTCTTTTAGAGCAAGATGAATTCAAATGACCAAACGTTACATATTATAAATCTCCTCTGAAGAAAAAGCTACACTTTGATACTGTCCGTTTCATTTGAAGCCATCTAAAGGCTCCTTGATGAAACAAAATTTTAGCAGATAAATACATTTCAAATTCACCTTCTGGAAAATGGACCAAAACTTGACATCATCTTGCACTCAGGGGAGTACACATACGTTTGCCCAATAAATGCTGATAGATGCTTTAATGTGAACTATATATTCATGCGTGTGTTTGTTAATCTTGATACCTGCGGAGTCTGGCGTGTGTGTACTGCAGAAATACACCCGTGTCCCCTTGAGCCTGCAGGACTTTGTCCCACTCAAATTTATAATCAGACATCAGAGGCCCTTTAAAGTCCTTACAAACACATTCAATAAAAGTTAGTACACTATTAGAGCCGTCGGGCTGATCAAGACTATAAAACACACCTTCATTACTGCCAGACATTTACAGGGCCATGATTGTGCCATTGACAAAAACATATAATAATACATCAAGCATGACAGGACAGATTACAACAAATGTGTGACAAATGCAGTCAGTCAGGCACACATCTAAACGTCACCCAGACTGAGGAACGGGTGCTGTGTTCCTGAATCACGTACAATAGAAAGTACAGCATGCTTTTAGAGTACCTGTATAATTAAAGCACTGATCCCAACCCTCTCCGCTGTTTGTTCTGGATCCTCTAGCACTTTTGAAGCTACAGAATAAACACAAAGAATGTAACCGCATGAATGAGATATCAAGAAGATTGTGAGTAAAGAACTGAATTGAGAATACCTTTACAATTCCTGAATTTCAACTGAATTTGAAGTGAGGTAGCAATCAGGATTGTTAAAAGAAGTTAAAGGTGCAGTAACTTTTGTGTTTGTGTCATCTTGGACTTACACATGAAACAGCTTTTATAAGGTTACTGATATCATATATCCTTTTAACGTGAGTGCTCGTGATGTTACACAGTATGTCTTTAGATGTTCTACTTTTATAATGAGAACAAATGTACTGAGTGCACTTCTAAGGACATCGTATATCTGCTGCATTTTTAAATAATACTATAGTTTTAATATTGAATTGAAATATTACATTTATTAATAATAAATATGAAATTGAAATTTGTATTCATTTTATATGTGTATTTATTTGTATTAAGTTCAAACAAATGTATGCAGATCTGGGGAAATGTTCTTCCACTAATTTAGGCAAGACTAAATCCAATTACACAAATGTGTGTTTTCTCTTTCAGAACTTTTTTTTTTGTTGGTTTCAAATACCTAAATTAGAATATTTATGTACATTTTATCCTCCAAATTAAATTGTCAATTTCATATACAGTTGTGGATCACTTAGTAAATATGAGCAAAATGGTTGTAAAAATGTCTTTATTATTTATCCTTTTGAGGTTTCATTCCAAAAATTCACAAAAATCGAACATTTAATTAAATTAAAACTATTGAATGAGGGGAAATATCTCATTATTAAATACATATTTTTTCTCCAAATATGTTGGCCACAATTATTGGCACCCCTAGAAATTATTATGACTACAATATATCTGAAATGTATTTCCATTCATATTTCTTTTTTTTTTACCTGCGTGACTGCGAACATGAAATTGTTCAGCCATGACTTCCTGTTTCACAGGGGTATAAATATGAGGTAACACACAGGCCAAATTCCCTTAACCAATTACAGTGGGTTACACTGAAGGATATAGTTCTGATGTGCGGCAACAGGTTGTTGAGCTTCCACCATCAGGGCAATAATTAACATGTTCCAATCAACTGGAGATCTTAAGAATTGGCCTGGAAAAGGAAATGCGTATATTGTCTCCACGCACAGTGAGGAGGACGTTCAAGTGGCCAAATAATCTCCAAGGATCACAGCTGGAGAACTGCAGAAATGATTTGGGTATTGGGGTCAGAAAGTCAAAAAAAAAATATATCAGACATCACCACAAGTTGTTTGGGAGAGTTTCAAAAGAAAAAGCCTCTGCTCTCATCGAACAACAAACTCAAGCATCTTCAGTTTGCCAGACACTACAAGAACTTCAAATGGTGGTCAGATAAAACAGAAATAGAGCTTTTGGCTGCAAACACAAGAGATGGGTTTGGCGCACACAAAGAGGTATCCATATGGAAAAGTACCCAGTGCCCACAGGTAAATATGGTGGATATATGGTATCATGGACTCTATCAAATACCAACAGATACTAAATCTGCCTCTGCCAGAAAGCTTAAAATGAGCTCCAGCAGGACAATGATCCAAAACAATCATCAAAAACAACAAATAATCAAGGTTCTGCCATGGTCATCCCAAAAGGGTGCCAATAATTGTGCCACACATATATTTGACAAATATATTTGTTTTTTGATAAAAGTTGTGTTGTGTTTGTAGTTGTTGATATCCATAGAGTTTAGATTGTTGTGAATATTGTGAATGAAAGTTCAAAAGGATAAACAATAAAGACGTTTTACAGACTACTTTGCACATATTTACCAAGGGTGCCAATATTTTGGGTCACCACTGTATGTGTACTAGCTGTTGGCTAAACAAGTACACATTGTACATTATAAAATACATTCAGACAAGAAAGAAGATTATTAACAAAAGAACTCAGGACAATGGTATTTTAAATGTCATGAATTTACACTATGTATTTATTTGTATGTTACCTTTTCCATTGTTTCATGAAAGGCCGCTTTGTGCTTCCTAATTGTTTTACTTTGATCATGTGACTGAAAAGCCTGTAGGAGGGTGTAGTTTTAGACAAAAGCGTAGATTATGTCATGGCCAGTGGCGGCTGCTGGTCTTTCAAAGAGGGGAAGCTCATTTTCGGCCTACATTATAAACTTATTTAAAAGTAAATTCTGCCCTACGTTCCTTTTCGAGAAAATGCACTGTGACTCTGTCGTACCAACTAGGCGTCTTTTCCAGTGACTTGACCAGTGGCTTCTCAATGGCCAGCAGAGCTAGGCTGCTTAAACGACCTTGGCCCATTGTGTTACTTGGCCCTTGTTGGATGATTCACTACTCTCATCATGTCCCCTAAATGACAGCTCCTGTCGGCCAAGCAAGGATGTTACATCAATAAGGCGGTTTAGGAAGGCCCTGTTTTGTTTGACTGTTTCATTATGTTTAGTCACTTGAATGCGAGCACCTTCATTGATTGCATGCTCAACCCTGATCCTGCCCATGCAACTTAATCTTGCACATGCACTCACATGTTCATTGCTCTTTTCATGTCTTTTATATGCCCTGTCAAAGTTAGACAGATCTCCAAACCCCACTTTTGACCAAACAACACATCCGTGAGATGGTTTCATCAAGAGGCATGGCCAGCAGTACATTTTATTTGTCACAGCACTTCCAGTCAGCCAGCTAACTTTGTCATACCAGGAGAGCTGAAAAGACCTGTTATTTTTCCCTATTTTTTGCACTAAATCAATCTTAGGTGTTGATCTGCCCTGCTGTTTAATTCTAATTTTTTCCTCGTAAGGAAGACTTTCAAATGGCTTCGCCAAAATCAGGTCGACAATATTAGCACCGTCTGCCATCGTGCGCAGTTTCACCCGTACAACGCTAGCCTAGCCTACTGTATGAATGAATGAATGAACGAACGCTCTAAAACAAAATATATTAAACTTGGTAAAACTGAAACAAGGAATGTGGTGTATAATTGTGTGAAATGTATTATGCAAATTGACTAGCAATTTTGCCAAACAAATATAAAGAAATAGGTTGCAGCAGTTTGTCTTTCGACTACACTTGAGAAATCCGCGATGGGACTGAGCTGCGAAATAGCTTCAGTGACTTCTTATAGTACAGATTCGCTGTCAATCAAAAGGAGATGCAGTCTTTCGACAGATCCTCCAATCATCACGCGGAAGCCTGGAGTCCGGGCCAGCCCACTCCTCATTCACCCCCAGAGACGCTGAGCGTCCGTGGGCGGGACATAATCGCAGCATTTATCCAATGACCGTCTATTTTCGGAGCACTGAAAAAAACTGTTCAGAGCAGCCCCATTGAAGTCAATGGACGCTCGGCTTCAACAGGGAAATGCACTGACGCTACGGGAATGTATGGGAAGTAAATCGAGTCAGCCGACCTGCTACATGTAATGTAGCTGATTCTGAACGAACTCGTCTTCGAGATGAACGTGTTCTAACGCATTTTTAGTCAATAAATTGTTTACACAATAGTACATATTTGACCATTATTTTTTTGACATTATAGGGGAAGCTGAGCTTCCCTTGCAGTCTTAAAGAAATCCCCACTGGTCATGGCGGTGATGGTGTTAGGGTAAGTAACTTACATGAAAGAAACGTTAAACAGAACTCCTGAGATGTGATCTGGTGTTGCTTTTTTTTTCCAAAATCAAAACAAAGTTAAGAAGTTTAATCTGTGTTAATTCTCAGTTGAGAATAATGCTATTTTTCAAAATAATGATAAAATAATTTAGATTTGATTACAAAACTAATTAACTGAAAGTCCAACTCATTAAGCTAATTCCAACACTGGAGAATAAAAGTGTGCAAAACCTCTCTGGAATTAATCGATGCTGCTCTTGAAAACTCTCTCGATATGTTGGTGATGTTAGTGTTTCTCACTTGTGGACCGTCTCATGTTGTTGAGCATCCTGTTTCGCGCTTCCTCCAGCACGTCCTCCAGGAACAGCACCTCTCCATGCCGCGTACTCATGCCCTGAACCAGCCCGAACGCTACGTGATGACACCTGCCACACACACAAATACACAATCTTAAAAACTGACACGTGATATCTGCTGCTAACAGCCAGAGGAGTGAAATAAGTAGCTGCCCAAATCCTTTTCTTCAAGGGACTAATTGCTAATGTGCCCTTGTTGCAGATTTCAATGTGTATAATGCATAATTCTGACATACAAATGCAAAACACAGTAACTACACCAACACTGAAACTGAGAAAATGGCAGTCAGTTATGAAGGAAAGCGGGAACTATAAATGAGTCTTTCACTGGCAGGCAAGACGAGGCGAACTGATTTGAATTGTAATTTGATAAACATCATCTAATATTGCTGCACTGCTCAGCACACCGCCGATAGAGGGTGCCACTCGCTCACGTAGTGCTCACTGAAGCGCTGAATGCAGGCTGTTTTATAAAACACAGCCTTTTTCAGTTTAGTAATCGTGCAATCTTTTGTTCTTAATTCAATCTCAAAGTCTCAAAGGTCAAATTATGGAGGTTTCAAAGCGGTTTGGATGTTTTTCCCCTCATCAAGCAAGTGCCACTACTGTCACATCTGTAATGCTGTTTTTTCCTCTAAATATGACATGTTCATAGGAGTGCCAACCCTTCAATATTCTTGACTATTTTTATTTCTGATTTGTGCATTTAAATTCACACAGTTTTTACAGAGTGGGTGATCTCCAAATTAGCGGGATTAGCAGGATCTAACATTAGGTACGCATTAAACTATTTGAATGCACTTCAGGAAGGATTCGGGTGGTTCTTTCCATTCATGGCATGCATTAAAATAGTTTAACGGACACCTAGCCATATATAATATATATCATCTATTTTTCTATGACTTCCATCATGGCTCAACCAATCAGATATAAGTATAATTTTGAGCTTTTTAATGTATTTAATTGAAGCTTTTAATGGTGTGAATCCTTAAGTGTGAAATTGTGTTTGACATTTATTTCTGCAGGTTTCTAAAGATGCCAGGAAGTGCTAGTGAGAACAGGAGATTACACAGTATAGTGGAAGTTGTTTAGTTAGTAGGTGTTCAAATTGCAAGAGTACTTTTTTATTGTGAACACTTGTCATAAAGGTATATTTTGAAAAGGTGTGTCCTCTTCCTGAAATAAATATAACCACTGAATCGGTGTTTGAGAAACAAAAATTACGTTTATGGAGTCAGACAGGCAGTGAAAACAGCAGTCTCATGACATTAACAAACAACCTGCACAAAGACATCTTTGCTGGAGTCATGGGATTTGATTAATGCAGCTGAAACAGGTGAATCTTGTCAGGCGATTGGACTGGAGGTTGATTTCTGCACATTTCTGTCGTCAACTGATGCTTACGTGCAATTATTGAAATATGGTCTTTTAGTGCTGTCAGTCGATTAAAGCATTAAGGGAGTGAGTGAGTGAGTGTACCTCTCTGCCCACTGGTGTCCCATGGCTAACAGGATGTGAAAGAGCTGCTGGAAATGGACGGATTGACTCTTATCTGTCTAAAAGAGGACACGAGGAGTGAGTGAATACAGAAAGTGAATGAGTCACATACTTCAGCAGGGATTTCAATCAGTCTTACCACATAGATCATCTCATCAAAGCCAAACCTCTCCTTTCTGTCCAACGCTGCTGCGATATCTCTGAAATTACATGGAAAAGGCTTTGAGAAAGGGACCATGTGCGTCAAACCTCCAAACAACAGGAAAAACTAATTTAAACATAATATATAACTGATATGCTCTAGTTACACACCTGGTGATGTACAGAGACGTCCCATCACTGCGTACTAATGTTGCATAGGATGACATATCGCCTCCTCCAGACATGTCTACCACACCTGTGCCCTTCCTGTTCATCAACAAATCACAATCAGAGACCAATAATACAATCATAATCAGTTACCAATGTGTACATTATTACCAAATCCCAGTTCAGCACATATTCAGTGTTAAATGGTCACATGAAAGAATGAGAGAAGATAACGTACTCAGAGGTTTTTAACAGGTGTTTGCTCATCAGATCCTCCAGAACATTGTGTGTTTGACTCTGATGGAAAGACTCTCCAGAATAATGATCAAAGTGAACTCCTAACCGCTGAGAGAAGACTAACACTGTCAGACGCTCTTCACAGCAACACAAAAAAACATCTCAAATCAAGCCTCCTGACTGAAAATATCCTAGAAACTCTCTTAACAGAAAGTAAGCATTGTAACTTACACCGATGAGCCAAAACATTATGACCACTCACAGGTGAAGTGAATAATGTTGATCAGCTCCTAACAAGGTCACATGTAAAAGTCTGGGTAGATTAGATGGTAAGCAAACAATCAGTTCTCATAGTCAGCGTGTTGAATGCAGGAGAAATGGGCAGGAGTAAAGACCTGAGCGACTTTGATCAGGACTAAATTGTTATGGCCAGATGACGGTCAGAACATCTCTGAAACGACAAGGCTTGTGGGGTGCTCCCGGTCAGCAGTGGCGATTACCCTAGTAGCGATTACCGGGTACTTACCGACAGTGGTCCGAGAAGGGACAAACTACAAACTGGCCACAGGGTGTTGGGCACCCAAAATCATTGATGGGTGAGGGCAATGAAGGCTATCCTGTCTGGTCCATCAGAAAGTCTACTGTGGCACATCACAGAAAATGTTAATGATGGTTACGGGAGGAGTGGGTCACAACACAAAGTGCATCACACCCTGCTGCGTTTGGGGCTGCGTAGTCACAGACCGGTCAGAGTGCTCATGATGTCGAAAGCACCTACAATGGGCACACGAGTGTCGGAACTGGACCTTGGAGCAGTGGAAGAAGGTCATCAGGTCCAATGAGTACACTGGGAAACTCTGGGCCCGGCCATTTATGTGGATGTCAATTTGACACGTGCCACCTAGCTAAACATCGTTGCAAACCAGGTACACCCCTTCATGGCAATGGTATTCCCTGATGGCAGTGGCCT
Organism: Xyrauchen texanus; assembly: GCF_025860055.1. NCBI lineage: Eukaryota > Metazoa > Chordata > Actinopteri > Cypriniformes > Catostomidae > Xyrauchen > Xyrauchen texanus. The sequence goes on from NC_068303.1 coordinate 41,404,731, forward strand.
CTTTCAGCAGGATAATGCGCCCTGCCACACTGCACACATTGTTCGGGAATGGTTTGAGGAACATGATGAAGGGTTCAAGGTGTTGCCCTGGCCTCTAAATTCCCCAAATCCGATTAATCATCTGTGGGATGTGCTGGACTAACAAGTCCGATTCATGGCGGCTCCATCTCACAACTTACAGGACCTGAAGGATCTGCTGCTAATGTCTTGGTGCCAGATACCACAGAACACTTTCAGGGGTCTTGTAGAGTTCATGCCTCAGCAGTTCAGTGCTGTTTTGGCAGCACGCAGAGGACCAGCAGCATATTAGGCAGGTGGTCATAATGTGTTGGCTCATCAGGGTATTTCACACACAAAAAGGTAAGCAATCCAATTTCAAAGTCTTAAATGTACAATGGCAAAAATGGCCCGTTTAAATGGATAGTACACTCAAAAATTACAATTCTGCCATTCTATCCTCATTGTTTTCTTTCTTCTGTGGAACACCAATCTCTATGCAGCTCTTGCCATAAAATGACATTTTATAGCGATCACATCTGTCAAGCTCCAAAGACGATAAAAAGCACCAGAAAGGTAAATAATAAGTTCATGCAACTCATGCACTTTATTCCAAGTCTTCTTAAGCCATATCATAATTTTGTGTGATAAACAGACTGAAATTTAAGCCAGCTGTTCACTAATAATTTGGGGTGAACATTCCCTTTTATTTTAAGAGTAAAAAAGGGTGAAAAATTGTCATGAAAAACTACTTTTTGGTGAATAAAACAGTGGCCTGCAGAGGAGAAATGCTACAAAAAAATCTAAATATGACCCATTTGATTACATGATGCACAGCACAAAAGACTCTTCAGTTATCTTGCTGATATGAGCTGTCAGTACCTCATAGATGCGTTTGTACTCCTCAACCGTGATCTCGCGAAACTGTTTCCACAGTGACAGGGCCTGATCCTCATGCTGCTCAAGACGTCTGAAGAACTCTGCAGCAGCCAAACGCACGCTTTCATCACACTTGGCCTCACGGTTCACTTGAACATACACCTGTGCAGTCCACAACATGAACAAATACAGCTCAAAAGAGTGTATGTGACAAAGCTACACATCACTTCATCTACAGACAGCGGAGTGTGGTTCAGATATCTCCAGACTGGGCCAGTGCAGGAGATTTATAAACCAAACTCAATTAAGGAACTGACCTCAAATAGGTGCTGGAGGGCGTGTGCTCTCAGTTTCTCTTGAGATCCAAACCGTTCAAAGCCTGCTCCCAAAAGACCTGCAAAAGCCCTCAAAAAGTTTAATAACCATCCACCAAAATCCATCTTATTTATGACAGGCAGGATTTTGGGAGTCACACCCATACAGGACTGGAGTAATTGAAAAATAATATGTCATTTATAACATCAAGATAATAGGACAAAATATACATGTGCTATAAATAAATACTTGGATGTTTCTTAAACTCTGGGCACTTTCTTGTCCCAGGGGTTGATTTTTATTAAACACATGGCAAGGTTGGTTCTGAAGCAGCTGAAAGAGGGACCGGATAAGATGGATCATTGTCATGTCCCAGGCAAATCCAAGGCCCAGTGTTACCAATTTACACTTTACCATCACCTGATGATATTTGATGTGAAATCACTGTAGCGGCAGTGGCAAGGATGGATGGGGGAATGCTCCCAAACTGTGGTCAGCAGCTTCCGGAATGCAAAGTAAATCGATGGTAGTTACAGAAGTATCTAGAATGGAAGAGGAAGGGTATACGATTAGAGCAGTCAGCCAGCAGCAGCAAGGGCACTGGACAGTGTGGAAGGGAACATCTAATAGGGCTTTGGGGTGGGTTGACCTGTGGAAGATACCCTTGGCAAGGCTAAGTTTTCCAAGAACATTCACCTATGACACCCTTCCAAGGCCTGGAAATTTGTCTCAGTGGTATGACAAAGAGGAGAATTGTCTACTCTGTGAGGCCCAAAGCGCATATCTGCAGCATATGTTGACTGGGTGCAAGAACGCCATGGCGCAAGAATGGTTCAGGTGGCATGATCAAGTCTGGAGATCCTAGAGATGTGTAGACTAAGGCAAACAAAGGCCACCATGCTCCTCAGAGGAACTTCAATTACTTTTCTAAAAGGGGAGGGGCCGTGCGAAATCAGAACAATCCGAATGTCTGAAAGTGATTGGACGATGGAAGTCGATCTAGGTCAGTGGTTGAAATTTCCTTCTGTGATCGCCATTATCTCCTTGAGGCTGGAGGCAGTGTTATCAGGATCTGGAGTCCAGCTGAGGGCGGTGCAGGGAGATGTGGCCGCTGCTCAATCACCAGGGGATTTATGGGGCAAAACATCTATGATGGGTGGCTCACGGTTGATGAACCCACAGCTGGACTGAAGGCACTAGCAGAGATGTGGCAGGCAATAACAGAAAACAGGTTTGACAGCTAACTTTGCACCTGATGATTATTGAAACAGATTTAAACTCTTTCCATTTTTATCTCATTAAAACTGAATTGGAAACTTTTGACCAAGCCTTCATTATTTATTTTTGCTACTTTTCAAAGGCCTAATATGTATAGATTCATTTGATTTAAATGTTTTTAAAGGGATTTACTTTCTAGAAAATCACGAGGCTAAAAGTGTCTGAAGTTGAAGAAACATCCACAAACTTTTTTTATATTTTATCAAAATGTTTAATTTCCTATTAGCTTTAATAGTCCTGTAATGTGAAAATGTTTATTTTAAAACTATATTTCACATAGCTTGTAAAAACTTGAAAATGATGTTAAAATAGTTTTAGCATGTCATACTGGGGGACACTGCCGTCACTGCTTTACATGGTCACATCAACTGCACACCAACTTGAATACTAGGCTTTCACTTTCACTAGGTTATTCAAGTTCAGAGATAACTCACCAAACTGCATTCCCCAGTCACCCAAATAATTCACTCGAATAACCTCTTTCCCCAAAGCCTTCTTTAGGTTGGCAATGAAGTTTCCTATGAAAAATGGGCATATAGTTTGTATCTTGTATATGCAGACCACTCCCTCTACTGGTGACAGGGAAAACTACTTACACATTCAGGTAAACGCATTGGCTATGTTCAGAATAGCTACCATACTACCATTCTACGCTTAATATTTCTGTAGTATAGAGTATGCATATTTTCTATGTGCACAGAATAACGGATGACCAACAATATTTACCAATTATTATTTGATTATTCTTTTGTTTTATTTCTTGTTCTTACTATGTTTGATGTTGTACAGCAGCACAGTGGTAACTACTGTTGTTTTAATTGTGTTATATAAGTAAACGTGACATTGACATTAACAATTATTTTGCTACATTGCTATGGAGCTAGAACAATGACTTAAGTATTTGAACTGCATTTAGTTCATTTAAATTCAAGACACTTTAAGATTTTTGTGACATTTTATAAATTGGCCATAAGTTTGTTTCCAAGCACCACTCACATTTTCTTCAGGAAATGTACCTATCTAGTTTATTTCTTTTTTCCCCCGATCTTTGAAAGCATGTAATTCTGGTTCTGTTTGCTCTATCTCACTGCAAAAAGCCTTATTTCATTACACTTGATGACAGCAAGTACTAGGAAATTAGATTTTCCTCTATCACCTTCCTTCACAACATACAGATCTGAAATGTAGGTGGTGCTTTAACGCAGCTGAGCACTCGCACCATAGACACCCAGTCTATTTTGGATTGAATATCTCGGCCTCTGAATGGAGCTCAATCAAGGTGTCTTTGGAAAGCTGCGATCCTAAGCTTTGCGAAGATAACGTTTCATCGTCAATAGTTGATGAAATCATCATCATATTTTGTAGATGACTTGTTTATCATGCTTTTTCTGCTGGACTGCAAATTTGTTTCTACCAAGCAAGCTCACAGATAATGGAGTTTGTGGCTATTTGGGGCTTACAGAAACAGTGGTGGAAGCAGAAATGAGACATATGTGGACTTTCAAATGGTACCCCATATGAGTGACTTACAATGTATGCTTAAATGTATTGTGTGCTTCAGTCCTGCCACCAGAATTTAAGCGGTAAGAATACTAGACAGTGTATAACAGGTATTCTGCACAATATGCCGTAAGCAGAACGCGGTGTTCCATTCTGAACATAACCATTAACATGCAAAATACATTTTTCTATTCACTTATTGACAAATGTCCATATGCAACACAACTTAGCAGGAATTAGCAGGAAGTGAGTGACGACCTCACCAATAATTGTGGAGCGAAGATGTCCTGCATGAAACTTTTTAGCGATGTTTGGAGAACTATAACCAAAGAAACAGTTACTCAATTTACAGCATAACGCTGTGGAATCAGACACTTCATTTAACATGAGGTGTGAAGTACAGTATTTCTTCTAGATGTTCATAACAGGACAGAGAGGACCTCTATAAACCAACCTGAACTCCACAAGCGTCCTGCCACCCTGAAGATGAGTCAGAAGTTCACTCTTCACCCCAAACGTCTCAGGCTCTAAATGCAGTTGCTTTAATAGTTTCTGTAACAGAAGATGACGATAAGATCTTGATATCCAGGAGGACTAGAGCAAAGACATGCAAACTGCTCCCAAAACCCCTTTGCACCTTCATCAGTTAACCTCGTATCAAGTTTCACCAATATTAATGATGAGTGAAAATGACAGTAATGAGAATTGGTCCGAAACGGCCCAAAAGTAGGCTTCATGTTGGGGCGAAATATGATCTGAATATGTCCTTGCTGGGTTTTGTGTTTGTTTACCTGTGCCAGGATCAGTTTATTTAATCTGAAGTGAATCACTCCTCGACCAGCAATGACCTCATCAACAACGCCGTCCAGCTTTATCTAGAGCGGAGCATCACAAACATAAAATCGCTGTCTGATTCATCAATGAACATACAAAAGTAGATTATAATATATCTATGTGACTTGACAACAGTCAAACTCTGCCAGCTCACCTGTTTGACGAGTGTGTCAGTGATCATCTGCAGATCTCCATCAGGTATGACGACTCCAATCTGCACCAGAGAATTCACTGAGACCCGCACATCAGCCGTCGACCTGAGATCGCAAAATACACATCCAGTTTGACAATGACAGACAATCAGCAAAAATAACTTTGATAACTTAAACCTGGAAATTACTATAAACAATGTAAGATTCTGAGAAATGTAGAAGAAACCAAAAAGCTAGGACGTGAAATAAAGAAGAAATATTTCAGCACTATTTCTAGGTCTTTGAACAAAAGGTCAGATTTCTTTGCTTTCATTGAAGCGCATATTCACAATCATGCTGGAGAATATGATCATCGGGCTTTGTTCATGTGTGAATATTTCATACTCATGTACATTAAGTAGACTACAACTGTTATGATGATGAAACATTAATTGTCTGTTTCAAATTCAAAGCATTTCACAAGTGGAGCACTCTGTAAATTAATGACAACAATGCAGTGTTATCTACAGAATATGAGTGTTTCTTCAGCTTCTTCAATGAGCAATTTCATGTCTCAGGTGTTGATTTTTATTAAAACATTTCAACTTTTTATTTTTGAAAGTCAAATTAAAACTGACAGAAGAACATTTTACCAGGCCTTTATCATTTATTTGTGGTACTTAACAGTTTCTTTAATGCTTTAGATATTTAGACTATATTATCTTTTATAGATTTGACAGTTTTAGTCTTCAGACTCTCAAACTAAACTATGAAAATACTAATTATTACAAGTTTAAAACTATGATCATCTGAACCAGGAGTGAAATAAACACATCAATATGTATTGTGTGAAAATGATCAAACATTACGACTGTCCCACAGTTGTGACGTCATTTCCCCCTTAATAAAGTTTCATCAGAGTTAGTGTTAATCAAGTGGACAAGAGTGTGAGGAGCATGAAATACCAAACAAAGGGGGAAAATAGGATTTAATTGTGTGTATTTAGGACACATGACACATTTAATAAAGGTTAAAAATGTCATTTGCAGCACATAACTGAATTAAACACAAGACAGAATTTGAGATGTGCTGGAAATGACACACAAAGGACAGAAATCTGATCAAATTAAATAAAAAAGAGAGTGAACATCGCTAAAGAAACAGTACTTTGAGTATTTTTGATCTTACTGTTTCTTTGACACAGGAACTGCAGAGATCAGAGGAATAAAAACAGACTCAGACTGTCCACAAATCCGTGCAAGCTGCAAAACAAGAACATAAACTGAGCTCATGTTTTAATACTTCAGCGTTTATTCTTTCATTAAGGGTCTCCTGATACGTTTACCTGCAGCGCGATAGTTCTCCTGAAGAAGCAAGCCATGTTTATGTATTGATATAACAGCTGTATTATTATTATTAATATAAGACATTACATGATGTTAAAGTGTCATTGATTTGTTCTGTTTCTCTGGTGCCTTGGCTCTGCCTGTCGGGACGTGAGTTTGAACATTTTGAAGTCAGCTACTGTAATCTTCTTCTTCTTCTTTTGTTTTTTTATGGCGGTTGGCAAACCAACTTAACGGTGCATTACCGCCACCGACTGGGCTGGAGTGTGAATCAAGAGATATTGGAACTTAGCTAAAAAAAAAAAAAATAAAAAAAAAAAATTTAAATCCTTTTGTCTAAGTCTATGTCTCTCAGATACTTAATAACAAAGTGATAAATGTTACTAGATGTTTTCCCTAATAAACCTTGCATTGTTAAATTATTCTGATTGATCATTCTGAGAGACTGAAAAAGCTGGTTTCTTTCTTGACTGTATTTTGTGCACTGAAATAAAATATGCTCCACAGTTTCTGAATGAGTACAATGTTGGCATTTCCCTGTTGGATGTTTCCCTATTAATTTCAATGAAGAATTGAGCCCTGTGTGTCCTATTCTTAACCGTGTAATTATACTTTCCTCTCTTCTACTCCTACACTCTATCCTTCCTATACCCACTTCTGGTTGTATATTATATAAATGTCTCCCTTTATCCTGATCCACCCAATACTCCTGCCATTTTGATCTTGCATATGCTTTAATTAATATTTTAGCTTCAGTTTTGCTATATGGAACTTGTAATATTCTATTATGTTTTAGTGTTTGTTTTGCAAGTTTTTCAACCTCCTCATTCCCTTTCACTCCAACATGTGCAGGTACCCAAAGAAACCTAATTTTTAAATCCTTTACATTTAACTTATGTAAAACCATACATATTTTATGAATTATATCATTTCTTATAGATTTCCCAGATTTCATGCTTTCTAAAGCTGAATAACTATCAGATATAATCACGGAGTTATTTAAATCATTTCCCTCTACCCATTCCAGGGCCAACAAAATTGCAACCAGCTCTGTTGTGTATACTGATAAATCATCTGTTATTCTTTCCTGACATATTACCCCATTCTTTGGAATATATACTGCTGACCCAGCACGTCCTGTCTTTGGATCCTTGGAACCATCTGTAAATATAAATGTATATTCAGAAAAATGCATATCCAGATAACAATTAACAATATCCTTCACTGCTACTTCCTTTGATTTATTTTTGATTTCCTTATGAATGCCTAAATCTACATCTGGTATAGGGAAAAACCATGGAGGAATAGGAGGGACTGAAACCGTTGAACAGTACTGTAACTTATATAACCCTATATTCTCAGCTTTCACATCACCAATCCACCCAAAACTTCTGTAATTGGACTTACTGTGTTCCCAGCAGTCTTTTAAGATAGCTTTAGCTGGGTGGCTATCAACTTGTCCCCTCACATTAACCCAGTATGCCAACATCAGTTGTATCCTTCTGATCCTCAAAGGCATCTCACCCATTTCCACTTGCATAGAAGACACTGGGGATGTTTTAAAAGATCCACTACATATCCTTAGAGCCTGAGCTTGCATGACATCCAATGCTTTGACATTAGACTCTGCTGATGACATATATACTATACACCCATAATCAAAGACAGACCTCATTAGTGCCCAATATATATTTTGTAATGATGCCCTGCTTGCTCCCCATGCTTGTCCTGATAGACATCGTAGGATATTAACAATCTTTTTACATTTATTAACCATTTTTTCCAAATGAATCTTCCATGTCAACTTTTCATCAAACCATATCCCAAGAAATCTAATAACTTTCACTTGCTCAAGAGGCTGAGTGTACAATTTTAAGGATACAGGTGTGATCTTATGCTTTTTGAAAAACATATGACTTGTGTTTTAGACACTGATAATCTAAATCCCCATTTATTTGTCCATTTTTCCACTTCCTTAATTGCATCTTGCATTTTTGATTTAACATACAATTCATTACGACCTCTAAACCATAATGCTCCATCATCAGCATACAAGGATTTCCCAATTTTCTGGTCAGTATTTGAGAATATATCATTAATCATAATATTGAATAATAATGGGCTACATACACTACCTTGTGGAGTTCCATTCTCAACTATATATACCTCAGATAATTCTGCACCTACTCTTACCTGTATATTCCTATTAAACCAGCTACTGTAATCTTGAAGTCTTCAAAATAAAAGTCACCATGCCGTTCTACACTTTCCATTGTGTGAGATGTTATAATGATTACAGGTTATTCAGAAGGATTTCGCGTAAAGTCTGGTGGGGAAAATATTTCACTGTCAATATTTGACCCATAACATATTTGGCTGGCAGCAGGAAATATGTTTTTGGCCGATACCGATTTTAACAACAACAAAAAAAGACAGCGATATTTTGCCACTTACCTTACTTTGTCATCAGATCACTGTATTACATGGATATTATGCTTTAAAAATGTACAAAGCGGTACAAAAGCCTTTTCACTGTTTTAACAATAAATAATTTCTACTGAACATGACGGGCCAAAATTTTAAAGCGGCACAGTAAAAGATACATACAAAATATTTTTACGTGATGATTGATATGAAAATAGGTTGTTTTGTACTTGCAAAACATTTTTGGACTTAAAAAAACTCATCCTTGTTTAGTAATCACACAAAGCCATATTGTGATTTCAATCTTAATTCAATCAATCGTGCAGCATTAATGGATATCTCAGAAGTCAAAGTCTGCTGGTTTCAAGGGGGTTTGAATGGTTTCTCTCATCATGTGGCCTTTAAGTAAGTGCCGTTTTCACAACTCACACGTCCATTTATGCCATTTTTTATACATTAACATAAGAACGAGAAAGAATACAAATGAATATTACATGTTCTTTGCAGTAGCCAACTCTTCCACATATTGAGGCTAAAAATTCTTTCTGGATTGTGCATTGAGTTTTTAAAAAAGTGTGTTACTAATTAATTAATTAATTATAAAGTCTAAACAATCAATTTTTATTTAGGCGTTTTCATGCTCATATATATATATATAAACTGATATGCAGATGGCTTTAATTTGGTCGAAAATGTGCTGATAAATATCGGAAGCTGGTGCATCTTCTTTTAGCCTAAAAATAATTAAGTAAGGTAATACGGAAAAGGCAATATTAGTGCACGCTGACCTGACATCTAAATCTTCTTAACAGCAGTGAATCCTGGTAGACTTTGTCCACAGAATTAAATGAAAAATCAAAGTTGTGCAATGACATGTAGGGGAGAGTGGGGTAAACGGTTATTCTAGGAAACGATACATATATTGTCACAGTTTCCTGGCTGATTTATAGACATATTTAAGAAAATATAAATAAAGGAGGGCAAAAGGAGAGTGCATTGTTGTTGTTTTTGTTAACAATTTACAATAAGGTTCTATTAACATTAGTAAATGCACTATAATGTTATTACAACATTTATTAATCTAGGTTTATAATGTATTAATTTACAATTGTTCATGTTTAGTTCATATAATGCATGTTAACATATATACATTTTTTAAATGTGTATGTCGAGATGTAATTATTATAATATGAACCAAGATTACTACATGCTAGCACAAGTTACCTAATGTAGTTCAACAATGCATAACAAATGTTTACAACTACAACCTTATTGTGAAGTGTCACCAGGTTTTTTTAATCATCTCAAATTATATTTGTTCATATCTTCATGTGGAAAGTAATAGTTCACGTATTCCATTTATACACACCTTGGCCTAATATTTCCTTGGCCCCTTTTAAATTCAATAGACATCTTGAAATATGTGGTCATCGCCACAACCACCAATCCAATGAATTACCAGAGAGTTATGTCAATAGTACTGTTTAACTAGTGTTCACGACATTTAATCAGTAATCTTGATTTATAGGATTTTAAACATTTAATAGTAATCTCTTCTGCGGCATTCACTGCTTAACCCATTGCACATAAACAACTGCAAGAACACAAGTTATGTAAACAGTTTATTGGTATACTTTTCCCAACAGAAAGTCATTTAAACTACAGGAGCAGTAAAACTATAATGCAGAGGGGAAAAGGGAAAAAAATAAACCAAAATAAATTCAAACCATGAAAACAGACTCCAAACCAAATAAATGCTGTATATGATTGTACATGAAAACTTCACATGAATGAGAGGATGTATTTACACAAAGCTATAAACAGTCTCGAAGATACATGGCCATTTCTCAACATCACATGTATCATGGCAATCAACATCATTTGCTGTCAATAAAGGCATTTAATGAAATTAAACATAAAAAAACGCTAGGATGAAATAAGAGGTGACTGTATAAAAGGCAACGGTAAAGCCTAATAAATATCCAGGTTTCAGTAAGAGAGACACAAGAGCCACTGATTTGAATAATAGTTTTGCAGAGGTCCACATATGGTCATTGTTGGCAGGAAGCACTCGGCTGCTGAAGAGAGAGAGATTGAGAGAGTGGTTTACGCACTGACAGAAGCCTGACATATACTCTGTGCCCAGTGAGAAAAGGATGCAGATTGGCACTGCGGGGAACCCAGCTGAACCTATTCTGTGTGTCTAGAGCTCACACAGGCAAAGAGATCCACTGGAGCATGGCAACGACCACAGAAGAACAGGATGAGTCACGGCACGAGCCCACTCAGGACACATCTGTAGAAAAACAACAACAAAAAGTGAGCATGACGGACAGAGAATAAGATCATGAAAACCAAAAGTGCTAATTTCCTTACGTTATATGGAAAAGTGTACTTGTTATTCTTAGATTATTTATTTTTTTGGTTACCCATCCCTTTAAAGCTGAAGTATGTCATTTATTCGCCACCAAACGGAATTGCAGAAATAAACACTGTTGAATAAACAAACAGATAGTCCCGTCCCCAACTCACGCAATTGGTCGAGTCAATGTTATGGTCTCTCTTGAGATGGTCGCTCAAAACAGAGCAATTTTCATAACACCACAGAGACAGTGTTTACCGTTTTCAAGAAAATGAACCTATGAATGGCTTATGATGACTGTTTCTGCATATTTAGCTGGGATAGAAGTATTAAAACACTGAAAAGGTTACACACTTCAGCTTTAAGTAATATTAAATCACAATATTATAATATTTATACATGATATCACAATATTTTGAAAGGAATGACTTACAGCTGGCAGGCTGCTCCCCAAATCGCCTCATCAACTGGTCATGGGTGAACTTCACAAATGCATCATATTGTTCTGGAGAGAAAAAGATTCACCTTATTAAGCACTTATAATGTTAGGAGACCCTTACTTTAATTTTAAAAAATAGACCCTTACTTTAATTTTGAGCTCCACTGGAGATCATATTTGGTTCATACATGTTGTGATGACAGCTGTTTCAGGACAAAACTGCAAGCAGCAATTAACGGGGTCAAGCACTTTAGGACCTTTAAATGCTTGCTTTTAAAGATATTATGTATTAATAAGAACATAAAATAGAGATGAAGTGCCATAATAGAGCACATCAGTCTGGCTCCGGATGAAGAAATCCGGTTCATTCTTTCCATCATCATTCTTTTGACTACGCGAAGTGATATGGAACTGTAATGCGGTCAAGACCTGCCTGGAACTACTTTAGCCGTGCGTTTCCCTGAAAATAATTGCACACCTTAGAACGTTCTCAACCAATCAGAATCAAGCATTCAACAGCCCTGTAGTATAAATGATTTTAACGAAAACATATAAACCTTTAAAGACAGGCCTACTGTGAGCGCCGAGTGTGGTCATTGATGGTAAATGCTTCCGTTGAAGCCATCCGTCTGCCTTATTTCAACTTCATCGTTTAAAAATGCCGTTCGATAGTGGAATTCATGGTGTACAACTACATTACCCATGATACAGCAGAGAAAGATGCACCAATCAGAGAACTGAAAAAAAAAGCCCTGAAGAGACCGCCCACTTTCAGCATGACACAGATTCGGCCTTGCTTCACCCCTCAAACTACTTATTTAGTTATATATATATATATATCTATCTATCTCAGAACATTTGGCAATAAACAAAATATATTGTCAATAGTTCTCAATAGTATAAATCAATAGTTTTATATATTCCCATCCTTTTTATGTGATTACATCATTCGCAATGCTTCATGGGATTGTAGTTCATTCCCTCATGAAAGATGGTAAGTACACAGGCTTTGTCATTTTGTCTGAATTTCAAATACTTTTGCTTCAAAAAGTTTGTACTGTTGTGATTGACCTCGGAGCTGGTTGGTTAAGTTCATGGATTAGAACTCTTATGAATGATTTTATGAAAAGTCAATGCGGAAAAGCAGTTATGGAACCGGCACAGCGGGTGGGCACTGTTGCGCTCTATTAACAGGACCTTTAGGTAGAGGACCAAGGAGATCTAACCATTTTAACAATCTTGACTGTTGCAGTGCCACCTATTGTCCAATCTTTCATGCTCATTCAGAATCACTTTGGTTCTTGAGGCAAATTTGTTCAGAATGAGGAGATCCATCATATGATATGAATAACGTGTGTCTGTGTAAAACATTGCAGAACACACAACCGTTTACACACATGTAAAATGTGATAGCGTCTCCCAGACCCCATGGGCCAAGAGAGCAATAGCCCCACCATGTCTTGTTGCAAGCGGCCTTTGTTAACTTTGTCTTACCAGCTGGTGAAAGTTCATTGGTCAATGACGGTCATGTTTTTCAGCATATGCAAATGTCCTCATTGACCTTGATGACACCTTGGACATAGACACTGCACGCACAATTTCAAGTCGACTGGAGCAATGGTGCCTTAGTTACAGCTATTTTTTAAAATGTCATCGGTATAACACCACCAAGTGGCACGTTTTTAAACATGTTCTCAGATTGACCCCTTACATAGATGTGCCAAATTTGGTGAAAATATCTCATTCCATTCAAGTTATAACTATTTAAAGGGTCACAACACCCCCGTTTCAGTACAGTTGAGCACTCACCACATTTTTAAAAGATGCACTCAAAGTGGGCGTGATCAGCAGCGGAGTGAAGGGAGAAGGGGTAGTGAACACAACCACTGTCTGATCAAATCACACAGCTTTATTTTGATAATGCCATTAACAGCATCAAAGATTCTCATAATTGCTTGTAACAGAATGCGCAAATAAATGATACATGTTTTGTCAGCTCACAATACTTTACTCACAATGGTCATTTATATCTGAAATGTAATACGCAAATAAATATCAAGCCATGTACTCTGTAAAGAAAATACGTTAATGTTTTTTTTACACTTCAAAAACTTTTGGGACTTATTTTGAGACTAATAGAAGTGCTTAGATCGGTCAATACATTTACATTAGGGATGGATGGATCATATCTGTGTCTGGGTCAATCAATGTAATCCGCGTCTCTAACGAGTCCGTCAAGAACACCACACATCACTGCATATCTCAAAACACTCTCGTAAATAAATGCGTACTGCGCAAACATTTAAACGGTGTTGCCTTTGAATGAAAGCCTGTCCTGTCCTTCTGTCAGCAGTGCAGGGGACTTGCGTCACAGTACTATCAAGTCTCTCAACAAACTGATGCCGCTTGAGAGTCTGAAGTGCTGGTCACGTGCATGGCAATGACTAAATTGTCAAATGTAAAGGCCATGCCTTCTCAAATAATGCTGATAACACACTTGATATGGATTGGTTGAAATTCAATGGAAAGCCTAAACCACGTACGTCACGACCTGCGGCATTGACTCGATGTTCATTTGGAACATGAAAATGTAAATAGCTCGATGAATCCCTAAATGAACCCTTTTCCTTTTGAAATTAAAAATAATAAATGTTGACATTCTCTGCCCTTGTGTGCAAGACATACATACCTGCTAACATAAAAAAAAGTGTCACATAATCCTTTGAGTAGAAATGTGGCCACACCCACTTCTTACAATTTGGCGACAATGAATCGAAAGTCCTACAAGTATTAAATTATTACGTTTTTGGTTATTACTGATAGACTCTTGAGAATCTTTCTGTACTGCTTTGGTTCCGGTGGCACTTGCGACTGCGACATACGGTATAATAGGTGCTTAAACCCCTAATGACAATAGCAACTGCAAATACCTGCAAGTTTGGTTGTCAAGATCTCGTCATACTCTTCCCGAACCTTCTCCTCACGCTCCTTCAGCAGACGCTCGCAGATCATGCCCACCTGCTTCAGCGTGAATAACGGTTGCTCCCGTCTGGAGGGTGACACTGATCCAGAGGCTCCTTACAGAGAATAAAATCAAAACAAATCACCCTATGTCAATGAAAATACACAGCTCCGGTGGGTGGTCAAAGGGTTGCTCCCACAGAGTGAAATCCAAAAATACAAAATCACATGCATGTTTCAGGATATTGAGGGATAATCCTAAAAATCTAGGCCAAAATCATTCTAGCAGATGATCCGCAGTACCTGGCAGTGTGGCTGTGCTGCTGATGGAGGTGTGTGGCTGCGAGTCGATGGGGGAACAAACATCTGTCTGCTGGAAGCTGTTCTCCAGATGTCTTCTCTTCTGCATGCGCTTGTACTCCTGCTTTATGTTGCACAAAATTTGCTCTGGAAGAGGGAAGCATCATTTTAAAACAGGCTTTGTGGTTTGATGGACAGATGTTAACTCAGAAATGCAGTTGCAGGGCACTTTAACTCCACAGTGACTTTGTTAACATGATAATACAATTGTCTCTCCAGCCTTGAAATATTTCCCATTGCAAAAGGAAGTTTCTTATCTAGCCTTCTTAGGACTGGTATTGATACAGATTTGATTCTGATTCATTTGGGTACACTTCATTTATAAATGTCCACTTTGACAGAAATGATCTCAGCTAATGCTGCTGATAATACAGGGAAACTTCTAACACAGTATATTATGAAAACATTCATTCTACTAATTTTATCATTTGTCACAATTTAGCTTTTTAATAAATTAAAGATACCTTGAAATTGCATTTATTGGTCATATACTGCATATTATACATGTTTACATTGATATGTACAAAACACGCTAAACAGCTACTGTGTCTTAAAGAACAGCGGCAGTTCAGTGTTTCAGAATGGCTTCTTTTCGCAAAAACGGTGAATTTTCTCGGTGAACTTTAAGTTTGTGGTCAACATTTTCAGCCATTTTGTTCACCCCAACCACACGCCAATTTCTCCAAACCCCCGCCCTCCAAAGATGTCAGCCAACCCGATGGCAGCAAAGCCGAACTCACAATATAAATGACGGGCAGAGAGCGTTTCTGATTGGCTGAAAAAGTGTGGGCCGCTCCCTGACACGGTGACCCTAGGACTATCACAGAACAGGTGTGATTTCTCACAACACGTCTTTCACTAATATCTGTCAGGTACAAGCACATTTTAAATGTGTTTGAGTGGGGTGTATAGTGGAGAGCCATGTTAATAAAGAGATACAAACCTCAATGAGCCGTATTAAAAATCACCAGTCTATAAAGGAACTACCTAAACAGACAATTTACACTAATAACAATAATAATCACCTTTTCAAATCAGATCGTTAGAATAAACGCGTTTGTCGCTTATCTTCGTAAATACAAATAAGGTGAGAAACCCAAACCCGACCATATCCTTGAGTTTATTAATGAGATCGTGACACATCTGTCCCCATTTACTGATTCCAGCAGCATCTGAAAATGTCTGAAGTGTTCGGTGATGCTGTAATAAAGAGTATTAGTGAAATAATCATATCTAAACGTTGCTAGAGGGAGTTTTCTACAGGAATGCTCACATAAATACTGATAATTCAGTGAGTGTTTGTCATCTTAGATCCTTACAGACCTGTGGTGAGGGCTGAAGACACTCTGCCGAAGGGCGAGGGCTCCATGCGCAGGTACTTCTGCGGGGAGGCGCTGGAGGAGGACGGGGACATGGGCGCACATCTCCTCCTCTTGGGAGACGCTTGGTTCATCAAAGGATCAAAATCCATAGTCCTTTTCAGCGTGGCCCCACAAGCCATTTTAACTACAGATTGTGCCTGTTAATGAGATAAAGAGAAATGATCCGCGCGCACGCACACAGATAGCGACAGTTTTGCCCGGATCTCAAGGGAACACGACTTAATCGCTTCGTTATTATTTAAATCCTGCGTCGATTTCCACCCAAAACATTGGCTAAGAAAAATGAACACTTAAAAGAACTGAGGAGCGCAGTGGTGGATTCGATAATCTTTATAAAGGCACCGATGATTTCGGATTGTGCTAAGATCGCGCCTACTCCGCTTGATTTCCGCCAGTAAGCGCTAGCCGTCTAACAAATCTATGGAGTACAAACAAAACATTTGACGAAGCTGCTTCTCTGCACATGCGCAGCTTTATTCAGTGGAAGCAGGTACTTGTAGTTCATGTAAAACGCTTTCTCAATCCGGATTACCGTCAAGAGCGGCCATGAGACCTACATAACCCACAACACATTGCTCTCATTTTTCCCGATTTAAATCGCCCATTGGTGGTTTTGGATTTTTTGTGGATTTGAAAAAAGCACCGAAATATCTCCTGCTACGGAAGCCCTGAAAAAAGGCAAACGGCAACAAAAAAATTTTTTCTCTCTCTCTCTCTCCAAAATGTTTTTTTCTCAAAACAAAATATGATTTCTGTCAACATTTGTTTTCTCTCAAAAAAAAAGATTTCTATCTCAAAATATTTTTTTCTATTTCTGTTCTCTCTCAAAAAAAAATTCTGTCTCAAAATATTTTTTCTCTCTCAAAAAACATTCCTTTTTCTCATTTTTTAATGAATGCCACATAAAAACCATATGTAGTAATTTAATTGTTGATCTCACATATTAGTAGGCTCTCAAACATTATATATGTTTCTTTCCTTTATTAAGATTGGCAACACATTCCTGATGTATTAAACAACAATTCAAATAAACAGATCAAAACCACAGCTGTCATCTGTCGCCTTGTAAACGTAGGATTTCATGCTTACTGATAGTGGCACCTGGTGGCCGATACTGGTACTGCATGCTAATTGTCAGATAGCAAGCAAAAAACACCTCAAATGTGTTGCCTCTTATGGAGAAAAAAGAAAAAAAAAACATTTTTGAGAGATATTTTATTTATTTTTTTAAGAGTTTTGTCAGATCCCTTTTGAGAATCTAAGCGTAACTAAGGAAGGTTTCTCTGTTCATACCAGATTCTCCAGCAAGTCTCAAATAGACTAGAGGTTAACATTCTGGTCAACATCTCCTTTTGTGTTCCACAGAAGTAATAAAGTACTTTTTGGGTTACATAATAAATATAGATAAGAGATAAAAGAAAAAAATTATAAACAACAGTGTTATCTTTACAGTCAGTTATGACATGTATATGAGAAAAGTTAGAGAAGCATACATTAGATCAATGAATGGAAAAGGGGAGGAAACACCTATTTCTAAGTTAGAAAAAACAAAGGGACAAAAAAGGAATGCAAACTTATCATTAATGGTGTAGAGTGTTTTGATGCAAAATGAATCCCCTCATCCATTTCCTCAATTTCAGAAATTCTGCCCTTTTTGATGTACTTGGCAAGTTTGTCCTACAAAAAATTGACAATTTTAAACCCTTTAATGCAAAATGTGTAGCAGGACTACAGGTGTTTAGAAAAGTTCTAAATGTTTTTTGTTGTCACGTATGGTGATTGAGGAGAAAAATGACATCCAAGAGCCTTTAGCCCCATTGTACCATATCATAGAGAACAATGTGTTAGTTGCTGTTTGTAATGTAAATTATATTTCACAAGTTCACTGGTTCATATAGTCCTGGAGTGTATTAAGTTAAACTAATTTGCCGTGCTTTTCATAATGGAGGGGCTCGAGCACAAGGCTAGTCTTGAGTTCTGAGAGCCCCCCTCTAGAGTATAATTGATATAGGCATAATGAAATACACAGGTGGAGATGGAAAGGTGGATGGATAATAGAAGAATTGTCACCGGGAGTCAAACAAACAAAAATAAGTGAGATAATGTTTAAACACATATCACCTGTGCGAACACAATCAACAAAAAATGTAATACTTCATTGTCTCAAATATCACTTATGAGCCAAAACATGCCTAATATGCTGCTGGTCCTCTGCGTGCTGCCAAAACAGCACTGAACTGCTGAGGCATGAACTCTACAAGACCCCTGAAAGTGTTCTGTGGTATCTGGCACCAAGACATTAGCAGCAGATCCTTCAGGTCCTGTAAGTTGTGAGATGGAGCCGCTGTGTATCAGACTTATTGGTCCAGCACATCCCAAAGATGATCTATCATATTGAGATCTGGAGAATTTAGAGGCCAGGGCAACACCTTGAACTCTTCATCATGTTCCTCAAACCATTCCTGAACAATGTGTGCAGTGTGGCAGGGCCCATTATTCTGCTGAAAGAGTCCACTGCCATCAGGGAATACCATTGCCACGAAGGGGTGACGTGATCTGCAACAATGTTTAGATAGAGAGGTTTTGCTTTTGCTGGTTAACCACTGTTCACATACAGTATATCTGGGAAAGCATCCTCTCCTCCAGCTCACCTGGTTACTTCAGGCTCCTCTGCAGTTCATGATGTCACCATGTCCTGTGCTTCAGATGATCCAGGCACCTCAGGGTTTTCTCCAGATCAAGCGTTCACTCTGTAAAGAAGTCAATGGAAAGGAGGAGGCAAGAACCAGCTTTTCAATATAAATAATAGTTTAATATAAAACTTAAACAGAAGACACAAACACTTCCTTGTACTTCCTGTAACAGTGTAGTACCCCCCCAAAAAACACTGTAACATTTTGACATATGGCTTGCCTATTAGTAACATTGAAGTCTGTGATGCCACTTTTTCTGATCATTTGCCTGTTTTATTTGAAATATGTATTTCTCGTGATTCCAAAGTGACTGTTCCATAACGTCGCTGTCGGGCGATTAACCCTTCAACTGCTCAATTATTTTCTGAAGCTTTTAATGCAAATGAAGTTGATTACTCAATGCCCGCATGTGGGCTTAATACCAAAGAACTAACTACATCGTTCTTTTTAACTTGCCAAAATATCTTGGATACAGTTGCCCCTTTCAGGACGATTCGTGAAAAAATTAGAGTTCAACCGTGGCTGAATGCGGCTACTCGAGCCATAAGGCTGGAATGCAGAAGGGCGGAACGCCGCTGGAAGAAGGATAAATTACAGATCTCATTTGATATTTTACAGTACAATTTGTCTAAATATCAAAAAACTGTTAGATTAGAGAAATCAAAGTATCTCTCTAATGTTATCTGTAACAATTCCCATAAGCCAGCTGTGCTGTTCAGTACTATTAATGCTATTCTGAACACTCCTCAAGCTATTTGTTTAGAGCCTTCTGCTGAGTTGTGTGAACATTTTTTACACTTTTTTATTGATAAGATTGAGGCTATTAGATCTAATATATCCCCCCCTTTGACTTTTTTATCCGTTTCCTCTGAGTGCACTGCTGTTTTTGATCAGTTTGTGCCGGTGTCTCTTGTCTCTCTGAGGGAGTTTTTTGTTGAAATGAAATTATCCTCATGTTGTATGGATATTGTTCCTCCACGTCTTCTAAAAGACTCACTGGATGCTATTGGTCCTATTGTACTTGCGATTATTAATACCAGCCTGGCCTCGGGAGTCGTACCTAAGTCTTTTAAACATGCATCAGTGGAACCAGTAATCAAGAAATCTAACCTGGATCCCACAGTCTTTGCTAATTTTAGACCTATCTCGAAACTTTCGTTTCTGTCGAAATTACTGGAGAAGGTTGTATTTGGACAATTGAATGCTTTCCTAGATCTACATGGTATCCATGAAGTGTTTCAGTCTGGTTTTAAGTCCCAGCATAGTACGGAATCTGCACTGTTGAAGGTTTCTAACGATTTGTCACTTACTACTGACTCGGGGAACTGTGCAATTCTAATTTTACTGGATCTGTCCGCTGCATTTGATACCATAGACCATAAGATCTTGGTTACACGCTTAGAAAAATGTGCTGGTATTGAGGGTACTGCATTGGCATGGTTTAAATCATATTTGACTGAAAGAACTATCTCAGTTCGCCTAGGAGAATTTGCATCCTCAACGGCTTCTTTTACGTGTGGGGTCCCCCAAGGCTCCATTTTGGGGCCTATTTTGTTTGCCTTGTATTTGCTCCCCCTGGGACACATTTTCAGGAAGTTTGGCATCTCTTTTCATTTTTATGCAGATGATACGCAAATTTATCTGCCTTTGAAAAGGAGAGACACTCATACGTTAAGCCTCTATTACAATGTCTTGAGGAAATTAAGGCCTGGATGGCACTGAATTTCCTAAGTTTTAATGAAAGAAAAACAGAAGTCATGCTGTTCACGTCGGGTGGCACTTATGAATCCTTACAGGTGGATCTTGGGGAATTGAATCCACTAGTGAAACCATATGTTAAGAATTTGGGTGTGATTATGGACTGTGATTTTAAATTGGATAAACAGATTAACTTAGTAGTTAAGTCTAGTTTTTTCCAATTGAGACAACTCACCAAGGTTAAATCTTTCCTGTCTTTTATAGACTTTCAAAGACTGCTTCATATTTTTATCTTTTACGTCTGGACTATTGTAATGGCCTCTATGTAGGTATTAGTCAGGCCTCTCTCTCCAGACTGCAGAGGGTCCAGAATGCAGCAGCTCGCCTGTTGACGGGTACACGAAAGCGGGAGCACATTACCCCTATTCTCTCCTCTCTTCACTGGTTGCCTGTCCATTTTAGGATTAATTTTAAGATTTTGATGTTTGTTTTCAAATCTCTTAATGGTCTTGCACCAAAGTATCTGTCTGAACTGATCAAGCAGTATGCGCCGCCAAGAGCGCTTAGGTCTGCTGACCATTTGCTTTTAGTTGTCCCTCGGGTTAAGATGAAGAGCAGGGGCAAACGAGCATTTGCAGTAGCGGGACCAAAGCTTTGGAACAATTTGCCCTTGTACATCAGGCAGGCTCAGACACTTGCTGCTTTTATATCTAGTCTTAAAACCTATTATTATAGTTTGGCATTTGACGCTATGTGAGAGTTGTTTTATTGCTTTTGTTTAATTGTTTTTATTTGTTTTTTTGCAGTAATATGGGTTTTAAGTGTACAGCACTTTGTCAAACACTGGCTGTTTTTAAAAGCGCTTTATAAATAAACTTTGACTTTGACTTTAAAAAAGAGGGAAAAGGCCAACGCGGAGCGGCAGTGAGAGATAAAAAAACCCAAAACATTTACTCGCCAGTTCTCCGAGACGCCGTAGCTTGTTCCTCAGCCACTCCTCCACCCTCTAACGGACGACAGCCGCACCTCTCCGGGCATATTGGAGGCAGACCTCGAGCCCCTTACGGACGGAACGCCCCGCCGCGTTCATGGGGAACAGAAGGGGTCTCCCCCGCCCCTGGCAACGGTTAAGGCGGTCGGCAGTGAGCCCCTCCTCGCTCGCGGTCGGCGGCCGTCGTCCGCTTCCAGGCGGCTGGGCTCCTCGTCCCCCGGCAGATGGCCGTGGCTGCTCCGTTGGGGTGGACGGTAGTGGCGAGAACTCTACTACGTATCCCTCCTCCTTCCCAGATTTCGGCACCAGTGTAAAGCAGTTCCATGGAAAGGAGGAGGCGAGAACCGGCTTGACGATGTAAATAATATTTTTATAATAAACTTAAACAGACACAAACACACACGACGGACATGTCCGTAAACGATCTCTCTCTCCCGCACAATCCTCTGCAGTCGACCTTTATCCCTCTCGGAGGCTTGATTAGCCTGATAAGGGACCAGGTGTGTATAATCATGACCCGGCCCCGCCCTCTGCCTTGCCACACTCTCCTTCAGCTATATGGCCACTTCCACAGGGCCAAGGAAAACAACTGTCAGGACTAGGAAGAAGTCTGAAATACTTACTGATACACCAGTAAAGCAATCATTGATTTCAGAAGAACAAAGAAGAGGAACCAAAAATGTAAGAAAGTGAATCTTAGAAAAGAATAAAGGCAAGCAAAAGAAAAAGGAGAGAAAGCCCGCCAAGAAAAGGTTGAAAGCCGAAGCTGAGGATTCTGATACCTCAGATGATGAAAACCTTTGTGTTGTCTGTATGGAGCCATTTGGCAACTCAAAGCCAAACAAAGTGTGAGTAAAATGTGCCCTGTGCTGTCTCTGGGCCCACCAAGCCTGCACTCCAGATTTACCAACATTAATTTGTCACCATTGTGACTCTGATTAAGAATAAACACACACAGATACATTGACATTGTTTTTTTAATAGACCTACATGTTCTTTACACAGGTTAATTGTAGTAGAGGGTTCATTAAGCATACACACCATAAAGAAAGTTTGTTCTAGTAGACTAATTTACACACACATTCCTGAGTCAAACAAAAAGTGGATTTGACTTATGGTCAGTCACAGAGAGAGAGAGAGAGAGAGAGAGAGAGAGAGACATTGTTCTGAAATGTTATTTTATTTAATTAAGTTTTTGAAACATATTGCATGGTGTGGCCTCTGTTTTTGCTTCTTTTGTCTAATTGTTACAACTTACCCCAGCATGTGTTACAACATACCCCGATAGTGGGTTAGGTTGTAACAAAAGAACACCATGTATTCAACATCAGTTCATGAGGTCTGTGATGTTCTCGCAGAGGTTTGAATTGGTGACATTTCTAGTAAATAAATGTAAGCACTTTGTATAAAATTGAGAACTGTAGCTCAAAAATTCAAAAAATTAAAGGTGCTGAAGCAAAAAGTGTTGCAACCATACCCGGTCTCCCCTATTTATACCAAACGTTGTCCTTGGCCGCTTTGGATAAAAGCGGTTCCAAAATACTAAATGTAAAATGTAAA
The DNA here is from genome assembly GCF_025860055.1 of Xyrauchen texanus. Classification (NCBI taxonomy): domain Eukaryota; kingdom Metazoa; phylum Chordata; class Actinopteri; order Cypriniformes; family Catostomidae; genus Xyrauchen; species Xyrauchen texanus. Next base: position 41,427,881 of record NC_068303.1, read on the forward strand.
TGTCCTTAAGAGTCAAATTGACCCTTTTTTATGTTCAATTTAAAAAAGCTTATAATAAAGGCTTTGTTCGATCTCCCTACTCTTAGTATAAGATCATTCCACTACATGGCAGCAAACACTCACATTTTTTTTTATAACTTTCTTGGAGAAGTAACACTAACACAATGCAAGAAATAAAAATCCTAATAAAAAAACAGATACCAAACAGAAGCAAAAAGGCCAACTGGAAGCAGTCTCCAAATTGTGTAATGATGTTGGAGTGGTGGTGGTGTAGTGGCTAAAGCACAGGGCTGTTAATCAGAAGGTCACAGGTTCTAACTCCATGGCCACCACCATTGTGTCCTTGAGCAAGGCACTTAACTCCAGGTTGCTCTGGGGGGATTGTCTTATTGTCCCTGTAATAATTGCACTGTAAGTCGCTTTGGATAAAATGCATAAATGTAAAATGTAAATGCCAATGCTGCTGACAAACTTGCACCTCTGACTGTGATTATAGCAACCATTCAACAAGATAATTCAAAACACAGACACCACTTGGTTTCGTGAAAGTGCGGGAAGCTAGGGACAAGCCAAAGGGCAGGACTTTTAACTGGTATGTAGTCCCCTCGAAAGTGGATCTCAAGAGTGGCCGGTTGACACAAACCAGTCCAGAGGACGGATATGAGACAAGCTCCTTCTCTGAGTGATCATCTTAAACAGAGACTTCAGGAGAGTCAGATTCAAGAGTCTTAAGTCCAAAATGGGCCGTAGCCCGCCACCTTTCTTTGCGACCTGAAAATAACTGTTAAAAAAGCCTTTCTGTGTGTCATACAAGTCGGTACAAGTTATAGTGCATCCTTGGCAAGGAGGCTTTTTACCACTGAGCATAAATCAGGCACATCTCACATCGCTACGGTGGAGGACAGAACACCTCAAGAACTGAAGTACATAGCCAAGAGCAGACTTGTGCCTTGAGCAACCACAATGGGGTTCGAAAACCTTGTTGGAATGTGAAAATCTTGGCACAGAGCCAACAGCAACACAAACAGTGAACACACTGCCACTTCTGTTCTTGTTCCCTGATCGTCAGTGGTGGGAAAAAGTAAAAGGGCCATTTTGCAGGATCTTCTTGAGGCCCAAAAGAAGTGTTGTGTGTTTCACCAATTCCCCATGGTGTAACATAGCAGTATTCTGACACGTAGCCAACAATAATAAAACAGGCACTGAAAGTGACCTTCGTCAAGGCATTAATACGTCCCAGCACCTTTAACAAGGTGGCAGCATCAGAGACCTGAGCTCTTACTGAACAAGGAGAGCAGCAATTCATAGTAAGCTGCTCATGTAGCTCTTGAAAGAATAGCACAGTCAGCAAAACTCGGTGGTGCACCAAAATGGTGAATACTATTCATCCTCTTTTTAAATGTTTTATTTTTTATGATGCTCAAGGGAGAACTTCATGCAACTCAGTCTCAGAGGCTGCTTTTCCCGTTTTCCTGCCCGCAGTGGAAATTACAGTAAACGTCCCAGCTGAGTGTGTACTTGTCACACTAAAGAAGCCCAGCAACAAAATATCCCCACATCACCACCGCCGAACGTGAGCGATCTCATTGCACCGGAGCAAACTACAAATGACCATGGGCATACTGGACAGGGGAAGCCACTTGAGATGGAGACCAATTATCCTGAATTTGTCCATTGTCAGCTTTCCCAGATTGCAAGCCAAGAGTAAGCAGTTTCAAGTGTCATGCTCACAATGAACAGTGATAAACATACTGCATACTGCAAAGGCAAAGCCGCTTTAGGCAAAGAGATGCACATTCCAAGCCGATGACACATCATCCTTGTGGTGTGGGGGGCGTGGTCAGGTGGCTGTCCGGAGAGGGAACGGCGGTAAGAACGCCTGCACCTGAGCTAAATTATGTCTAACACCTGTCTCTAATTCCAGTGAGCATGGGGAGAGCGGCATATAAATGGCCATGCCACTCCCAGAGGAGAGAGAGTGCCAGACTAGAGTGCACCATCTCTGTTGGAGAAGTTAATGTGTTTGAAGTTAAAGTGTTTGTGAAGCTGAAGTGTTTTATTAAGCTAAGGTTTTGAACTGAAGGCAGAAAATAAAGAGCCTTACCTGTCTCACTGTTCCCGTTTCCATTTCCAAACACTTTAACTTCAAACACATTAACTTGTGTATATACCATATATACCATTTGTTGTAGGTTGAACTTGAAAAATAACAAACTGGATGTTCAACCCCATCAGGAACAACCTGGAGAAGAACAGCATCAACAGCCAAGCGAAACGGCTCCAGCAGACCACGTGTACAACACCTGCACAGGATCGGTACATCCGAATATCCCACCTGCAGGACAGGTATAGGGTGCAACAACAACTACCCGAGTTACACCAGGAACGCACAATCCCTCCATCAGTGCTCAGACTGTCTGCAGTAGGCTGAGAGAGGCTGGACTGAGGGCTTCTAGGCCTGTTGTAAGGCGGGTCCTTACCAGACGTCACCGGCAAAAACGTCACCTATGGGCACAAACCCACCTTCACTGGACTAGGCAGGACTGGCATAAAGTACTCTTCACTGACGAGTCAAGAGTTTGTCTCACCAGGGGTAAGTGTCGGACTAGCGTTTATCATAGAAGGAATGAGCGTTACACTGAGGCCTGTACTCTGGAGCGGGATAGATTTGGAGATGGAGGGTCCATCATTGTCTCGGGCGGTGTGTCACAGTATCATCGGACTGAGCTTGTTGTCACTGCAGGCAATCTCAACGCTGTGCGTTACAGGGAAGACATCCTCCTCCCTCATGTGGTACCCTTCCTGCAGGCTCATCCTGACATGACCCTCCAGCGTGACAATGCCACCAGCCATACTGCTAGTTCTGTGCGTGACTTCCTGGAAGACATGAATGTCAGTGTTCTGCCATGGCCAGCGAAGAGCCTGCATCTCAATCCCATTGAGCACGTCTGGGACCTGTTGGATCGGAGGGTGAGGGCTAGAGACATTCTCCCCAGGGAACTTGAAAGTGCTTTGGTTGAAGAGTGGGGTAACATCTCGCAGCAAGAACTGGCAAATCTTAAGCAGTACTTAATGCAGCTGGTGGCCACACCAGATAGAATTTGCCCCCCCTTGTTCAGGGACACATTATTCCACATTCGTTAGTCACATGTCTGTGAAACTTGTTCAGTTTATGTCTTAGTTGTTGAATCTTTTTATGTTCATGTTAAGTTTGCTGAAAATACAAGCAGTTGAAAGTGAGAGGAGTTTAATACAATGTATATTTATGTTTATATAAGAAACACTATATCATATTTCTTTAATTTAAGAAAATAAATAACCTTCCTTCTTTTTATGGGGTGCCCCAACCCATTCACATTCCACTTGGAGAGAGACAATCTGCTCATATTAACATTTGAAATTTTGACATATTAGAAAAATATATATTGTGTTTAAAAAATACAATTATAAAGACCACATTCCCCATAAGTGCAACAAACAACCCCCGAACTTTCCCCAGAACAAAACAAACAGAAAAAAGATCAACATGCACATTAACCCTGTGCACGGCAGCACCAACCAGCGTCCATCCCGAGAGTCCCGCGCAACTTTGTCGTCAGATTGCTCAAGTCTGGTGTTTCTATACACATTTGTCTATTACACAACAGATAATCTATAAAACAAACTCCAGCCCATAAGAGGAATAAACACCAAAACAAAATTGTGTAGATTCATCCAATTAATTGTTGTAAAAGAAGGTGTGTTCCTCCACAAAACAAACTCCAGGCGCTAGCGGAACCAGCACAAAAACACAAAAAACAAAATGGGAGGCATAACCACCCAAAACTAGCAGATGCATCCACAAGCTGTCCCGAAGAAATTATATTACACAAACTCAAGCCACTAGGTGGAACCAGCACAAAGCGAAATGAAAAAGGCACCCAGTTTCCTCAGGCAGTCAAGTGTATGTTCATTGAGTCGGTCCACTAGGCGTCAGCATGAAAATCACCAAATGGCTTCCTCACTCCAATGGTTTTATGTAGGACAGTGCTTGCTGTGGGCATGTAAATATTTTGCGGCCATCCTTAGTATCTATTCTCAGTTTGGCCAGAAACATCAGAACAAAAGCAATCTTAGGTTGATGTAAGTGATTCTTGCATTCCTTGAATCGATCACTTTTCTCTCTTTTCGAATTCGCAAAGTCTGGGAACAAGAAAATGTTGTGGTTCTTCCAAGAAATCTTTCCTTTACTCCTCGTCTTGCGTAACACAAGATCTTTATTGGAAGATCTCAGAAATTTGGCCAGAATTGATTTGGCCTGTCTCCCTCAGCGGATCTCTGAACCGGGACCCTGTGAGCTCACTCAATTTCCAGCTTATGGCCTGTTATGTTGAGCAGACTCAGGAAGAGCTCATCTAGGAATTTCACCATATCTCTGCCCTCCTCAAGTTCAGGAATTTCAACAATTCTGATGTTATTCCTGCGATTCCTATTTTCCAAATCTTCCAATTTTTCAAAAATTCCTTCCAAATCAACTTTGGCCATGGGCAGTTTAGTGGATAATTCCCTCTCTGATGACTCCAGATAATCTATTAATTTCTCAACATCTGACACTCTTGTAACCAACTCGCTGTAATCGATCAATGTATTACAGCGAGATCCTCCAAGTCAGCAACAACCTTCATTAGCATCACAAACACGTTGGACAGTTGATGCTGAATTTCTCCGGCCGCACCACCCAAATCGAGTCCCCAGTCAGCGCTTTCATCTTGAACACGTAAGTGTCTTTTAATATCTCCAGAGCACGAGAATTTTGACTTCTTTGCCATGTTTAACTCAAAGAGTAAATATGTCACTGGGTGTACCGAATTTCACCAGATTCTGACATGAAAATAATAAAAAAAATTAGCAAAGTGCGCAGAGCTGTCGCTCACACGTCTGCTCCTTGGATGGCATCATGTATATACTAGAATGGCAAGTTAAAAGCATGCATTGGAAGTTTTTTTGTGTGTGTTTCTAAACTGGTATGTCAGTGCACAATGATTAATATTCTGATGAATTTGATTGAATCAAGTACGAAGTACTCCCCATAAAATGATTTTAACCCCTTAAAATGTAAACCCTCTGGCTGGCCCAGAGGGCACTGTATCACAAAAAAAAAGTGTATGCTTAAAACATTAAAGTCTCTATATATGTAAGTCAGGTATGTGAGCAATCATTTGAAATCTTAGAATCTGAACTTTTCATAAATAACATCACTTCTGCATTTATATTACTTAAGATAATACAATAAGGCCTCAAAACATTTGAGTTGAAAATTAGTGCCCCCCAGAGGTAATGGTGTAGAAATATTTATATTAAAATAAAATTCCTTCACATAGCACGTAAATGGACAAGTCATATATCAAACGAAAGCTCTCATTCTTAGAGTTATACCACAATTGGAAAGATTTTCAAAAGCATCACAAATTGAAATTTTATTTCTGTAATTCATTAAATACAAATCTTACTTTTATGCTCTGTTAACAGTTTCTGTAAGACCCAAATAGCCAAAAACATTAGATCTGCTTTTACCTTAGGCAGTTTTCTAAGACGTGAGCAATAGTTTACTTGCCTGTGAGCTTGACTGGCTGAATAATTCAATTATATATCTTATATGTCCAGAACAAAATATGCCATCCTGAAGGAAAAGCATGCAAAACAAATCATTAGAAAATATATTTTCGACTATTGATGATAAATGTTATATACTGTTGCATCTCCGGTTTCTAATGACACTTAGATTGAGCATCTAGTCCACTCAGAGGCCGAGATATTCACAGAAACATCAAGGGTGGTGCTTGAACTGAAAATTAGACTGAATGTCTATGGACAAGCACATCTGTGAGGGCTAAAATGTGTTAGAGCGCCCCCTACATTTCATATATGTGTATTGTGATGGAATGTGGAATAAAACAAGACTTTTCAAAGTGAGGTAGAGTGAACAGAACCAGAATTACATGTTTACAAATTCAGGACAAAAAAATAAAATAAATTATAAATATATACATTTATTTTTTTGCAATAAGTCCACAGAATGTCTGAATGGTGAGCTTTTTTACATTTGAATGTAAAAAATTGTGGGCAGCCGCCCAAAAATGTTTAAAGGCTGTCCCATTTTATCAATCAAACACCAATGCAATGTTCTGTAAACTGGGTAAAAAATTATTAATAAAAATTAGCATTAGAACAAATAAATCTGATTATGATCCCATTTCAAAATATATCACAATCTTTAACACCCTATTTCACTATTTTATAACATTAACATGATTTGCCTCATAAGGTTTTGTCATTTACTTACAATAGTGTTTCCCACCACTGCCCTCCAAATGTGAAATTTAACAAATAATTTATAATGGTAAAGATACTATTTGGATATAATTAATTTAGTGTGTGTGTGTGTGTGTGTGTGTGTGTGTGTGTGTGTGTGTGTGTACTCGATTACTAGCGCATTAAACTTTTCACATTTTTCAGGGCTGAACAAAAAGGATTATCTCATGATGTTGTCTTGTTTAATACAACAATGAAATGATTGTTCATAAAATAACATTTATTAACGGATGGTTCGAAAACTGAAAATAAAAATACCATTAAACACAAAACAGTCAAAATTGTGTTATGGTCTAAAATTACATTTATACATATAAAGCCATAGTGGTTTCCGACCAGTGTTGGGTGTAATTGGAAACATAAACATTGCATGATCCGGGTTTTATAAATATATATATATATATATATATATATATATATATATATATATATATATATATATATATATATATATATATATATATATATATATATATATATATATATATATATAGAACAATTACAAATAAGGAACAAAAATAACATCAATAATAATAAAAAACACATAAATAAAAATGAATGGTTGAGCATGAATTTGAAAAGCTTTATAATTTGTATTGTTTTCATACATTTCTGGTTTTGTGTTCTCATGTTTGAAAGGGTTTCAAAATACATGTTAAGATCAGTGTTACAGAAGGCAATATATTTTCTGAGTTACTCTTGTCTTGTGAATGTAAAACTTTGCTAAAATAATTAAAAGATGAATTATGTAATTCTTTTTTAAATTGGGATTTGTAAATTAAGTAAAATATCATGTGGTTTTAAATTTAAAGATTTGTTTTAATTGTCCAATTTAATGTCAATCCAAACTAATTAAAGGGCAATACAAAAAAAGAAAGTTAAATAACTTCAACTGATGTGTTGCAGAAAGTACATTTTTTACACAGTATGGATATATCTATAGCTGCATAGGAATAACATTGATCAGGCCCGGCTTCTGACAGCTATGCTAGGGTGGGCTGAGAGACATCATAGGTGGGCATTTGAGATGAGGGAGGGGTTACACAGACTACTAATTTAATGTATTTAATTGGCATAACATGGCATAATTGTCAAGATCATAAGACCCAATATAACTATATTTGACACTTTTCCCCATATTAAAAAAATATATTGAAATAAATAAACTGATAAACATTGTATATATTCATACACATGCACTTATTTTATTCATTTTAACCACTAATAGTTCTAATAACATAATATTAGCATTATATTCATTACTTTTCTCTTATAGCATGATTTCATGTTCAACTGCTTTGAAACGATGGCTGTTGTGAAAAGTGCTATACAAATACATCTGACACGACTCATAAGATTGAAGTAATGGTAGTGTACTACCTCCATTATTAAGAAACAAAATAACGTAATACACTTTTAGATAAATTAGAATTACAGCCTTAAAGCAAATTACAAAGACAAAATAGAGTCCCCACGAATGCAAGGATGGAGTGGAGAGAAATAACATCAAGGAGGAAAATAAGGATGGAGTGAAAGGAAATATATAGATGGAGAGATCTATAACATATAAGATTAAGATCCTAAAATTTGACACAGATGGGAACTGCTTAAAGAAGTAACTAAATAATATTAAATGATGACGATTCTTTCTGTTTGACAGAAATGTAATAAGCAATGGTCTCTTATGATTTGTCCGGTGACCGACGAGTCTCATATTCTGAAATTCAGAGAAACCATTGTGTGAAAATGCAGTAACAACAAAATCCACATCAAAATAATTCAAGCCATTTTTCTCAGTTTCAATGTTAGTTCATGAGTATGGCCTTTGTAGGGTAGCAAAGGATATTGATATTTTTTACCAGTGAAACTATGTGTAAAGTCATCAACACAGGAATTTGGATGGATGGATGAAACGTTTTGCCATGTAAACACCAAAGGTTATTTTCGTGGCAAAAATAGTGTAGTTTAAAAAGCAATGACAACAATAAACAAAAAACTATCACAGCACTGTAAATAGAAGTAAGACATGTGGAGACAGACAGAATCTCTCATCGACACCGAATTAACAACAGGGGAAACAGAAGGACACGTCCCGCAACAGTGCAGTGCGGGACAAGTTTTGATTGCTGAGTTGAGGTGCGGGTGGGATGATATGTGCGCGGAAATGGGAGAAAGAAATGACCCGCGTGACTCCCGCAAAATATAAATCTATTTAAAAAATACCATTTATTTATTTCATATATTTAAGGTACAGAGTGTTATTTGTGCTCTGTGCAGCGGAGAGTCCCTTAGTGCTATGGATGTTAACGCTTTATTAAAGAAAGGTACAAACAAAACTTTGAAACCAGCCAAAGTCAGGGACGGATTACCGACCGGGCCAACGGGGCAATGCCCAGGGCCACTTGACTACCAGGGGGTAAGTCAAGTGGCACAGTAGCCTACATCGTAATGTGCCATGATAAATGGTGAGGTTTAAGACATTTGGATTTACATGAGGGATTGGGTCCGTTTCTTATAAAATTATTATTAAAACGTCGATCAAAAATAGAAAGACCATTTACTAAAAGTTGGGGAGTTTGTAAGGTTGTATCATTAATATATACAATTGAGGGTTTGGTTAAGGTTAATATGCTACTGGGGATAGCCTTATTTATTTATTTTTAATTATTTTTCATTTACAAAAGAACCATATTTAAAAATAAAATTGGGGTAAGTGTAGAATGGCCCATTCTTGTCAATAAGTTGATTTACAATTAATATGTTATGCCGGAACCAATTCTCCATGTAAAATGACTTGTTGTTATAAGTAATATTACCATTGTTCCAAATAAAACACCTATTATGCGTGTACAAGCGTGACCAGTACAGTAATGCTTGTTATCAGGGTTGTATGAGTCAGCCCGTGATCAACTGCGCCAGAAACCCCATCGATGCGCGCGTGCGCGACACAGTAGATAGAGAGACTGCGCGTGCGCGATACAGTAGATAGAGAGACCGCGCGTGAGTAGCGCTGCCCGCCATTTTACGTTATTGGGAATCAAGCGGAGCTCTGCCGGGGAGTCATTTATCCGCCGCCCCCCGTACATTAATTCTACACTAACCGATCCAAACAAACCAGCAAAACATCGTCAGGTAAGTCTGCGCCCACTCTGGGGTGACTTTAACGGCGAAGGGCTTTATTTGATCGTTGTTTGGGAACAATGCGAGGGGCGCGCGGGGGAGGGGTGCACCGGACACGTTCAGAACATTAGCGCGGTGAGAACAGGCCTCCAGCTCGTTTCAAACATCAAAACCAGTTAAATGTGTGTTTTATGGGCATTAGTGTGTATGCAGAAACGCATAGCACCTGTCTCTTTTGTATCTGAAACATTAAGGCGCTGTAGCATGCACTGTGTCTATGAAGGGTAATAGTCTGGATTACACATGGACTCGAGTTACGGGGTCAAATCACGTTAAAAACACACCCGTCGATTGGTTTTGTGTCTGTATGTGTTGTGCGATTGCTATTATGGTTTGAGCGTTTAATATAGAGAAATAGTCGATAACATCAGTCAAACTGTATTTATTATCGCTTATTCAGTATGATTGTGGAGAATTGAGGTTACAGTGCTGATTAATGAAACCCTATAGATAAAACTGAACACCCAAGTCATTGTCTGCTGTCTCTAATCAAAGCTGGATTAATTTGTCTCATTGCATTTGAATAGATTTCTGGAGACATGGCCACAGAACATATTAATGGGAATGGTACTGAAGAACCAATGGACACGTCTGCTGCAGTTACCCATTCTGAACACTTCAACACTTTATTAGAAGCTGGTTTACCACAAAAAGTTGCTGAAAAGCTAGATGAAATTTACCTAGCAGGTAAGCCAAAACTTGGACCCTCCAAAGTGATTCCTGTGTGTCCCATTCTATGTATGTTGAACTGTATGTGTCATTTTTGTGTTTCTTGAGTAGGGAATTGGAACGCAATTAGCAACTTTATGTGGGTTCACATAATGGGTACTGCAGCATTAAACAATGCTGAATTTCTGTAACGGCGCACAAAATTAAAGGCTGAATTGAGCGCGACTGGTCCGATCCGGAGAGAAGAGCCATTCAGGGGGATTAGCTCTCCGTTGTTAAAGGGGTATGGGGAGGGGGCAGCACGGGCCAGCTGGGCATATGCCGGGACAATAGATGCAGCTGTCTGGAGCAGAGACAGGTGATGCCCCCCACGGCTTATCACTAACAGATGCTTGTTATAAAGAGGGGTGGGGCACTAATATAACCATCATTATTTTACTGTAGGGATAAGGCTGTGAGATTGACTGGATTTAGGCAGTGCATTAGTTAGGCTTATCATAAAGATTCATTCCAGTGATTACAGGTTTTATTTCATTCTTTGTCATTTTGCAGGTGGTGAAAGTGAAATTTAACCAGGGCAGAACTGGGGGCAAAATATACTCTTTAAATGGATTCCTTATAACCGAACTGCTAATATATACTATACCTGTACTAGAGATATTGCATAAAATTAGTTTATTTTACTGGTATAAGTGCAGATGTTAAAATATATGTTTTGTTTTAGTAAAGTGCTTGAAATGCATGACACTATGATTAGAAACAAATATCACCTTATAATGGTTTAAAATTGTGATGTATACTTATGTTTATACTATGATAATTACTAAGTATCAAGTTTTCTAGTTTTGCTCCACTCAAATACTTAATTAGCTAAAAATTGCTCTTTGTGAGTACAAACGGGAGATTTCTCACAAAACCTTTCAAGAAAATGTCTATGCCATATTTGACTCCAAATCAATACAAACTAAAGTCTGAAATTATTTTTGCATCAAGAAAATTTAGCCTACATTTTACAGGACACTCAAGCTCACCATTCCCATAGCTTGTCCAGACAATATTCCGTTGTTGATTCAATGAATGATTCAATTTATTGTCGCAAGTTAAATTTTTTTTTTGTTGAAAATGTTTAAATGTGGTCAAATTATTTATTGCAATTAGCGATACTTGAAGGCAGTACCAAGTTGGGATGGGTGTTTTCAGTAATTGTGTAGTTGACTAACTCACAAAAAACGAGTTATCAATTATGCGTAAATTAAAATGTAAGTTAAAATTAACAAGTGACACAAATGTATATTTGGTTTTATTCACAAACGTTTCCAAGAATTGGTTTCAAGATAAGAATTTCAACAAACTATGCTTTTCATTTGGGGGAGAAATGAACAATGTGTATTAATACATTTAAAAATCATTCTTGCATAGAAACCAATTCTTCTGGAATTAGGGCAATGCACAAACTTTGAGTCCACATATAAATGCTATCACGTTTTCATCATTTCACTTGTTATTGTTCTGTAAATTATTGGTGAAAGTTGGCTTTTTATAAAAATTTACTCTGCCCGGGTTTAAAAAAAAATCTAAATATTTAAAGTATTACAAGTGGTCTCTGTTGTGACTTAGAGATTTGGTAAGAGATTCGGCAGGCCAATGCGTAAAGAAAAATCTGTTTGCGTAGTGTTTTTAAAACCGACTAGCTGGTGCAGAATGAGTACGCGATTAATTGATTACTCATGCACATCCCTAGTACCAAGGCAGTACCACTATAATGTATAAATCGTTGCAATTTAAATAAATAAATAAATCTTCTACTGCGGTAATCAGAATTGGAGGGTAAAATGTGTTACTGCCCAAATTTTACCAAAAATCGATTTTATACAAATCTTAATTGCCCTAAAAATAAATGTGAAATATCTTGTTTCTTTTGATTTGGCGTAAAATAGGACCAGGACATTTTCTCGACAAGTTTTTCTTGTGATAATCAAGTAATCATTAATAAACGTGTACATTTGTTGATCAAAGTTACTTTTTTGTTTCAAAGCAGATGTAATCTATGAATACTGTTTTATACCTTGTCCAAATGATGATACACTTGAACTCTCTCTCTGAGTAACTTCAGTTACTCTGATGTACAGCAAAAGTGTCTGATTGGATACAGGTTATGATGCATCCCTGCATATTGCGATGTCATGAGGTGATTAATCCACGCTGAGGTCTCTTTGATTTCCTCCCTGCAGGCCTTGTAGCTCACAGTGACCTGGATGAGAGGGCCCTAGAAGCGCTGAAAGAGTTCAATGAGGAAGGTGCACTACAAGTTCTTGTTCAGTTCAAAGAGAGTGATTTATCCCATGTGCAAGTAAGTGCACTCGCAGTGTTGTGTATGAGTGATTCCAGTGAAATGCGAGAGATGTTTTACTAACACGCGCACGCTCCCTTGTAACCCAGAATAAAAGTGCCTTTCTCTGTGGCGTGATGAAGACCTACAGACAGAGAGAGAAACAGGGGACCAAAGTTCTAGACTCCACTAAAGGACCAGATGAGGCAAAAATGAAAGTGCGTTCAATCGAGAAGTTGTTCTTGAAAGATTTGTATTTTCCCTCTAAACCTGTTCGTGTGGTTTGTATAATTAGCTGAAACGCAGTTGATTTATTCCATTTATTTACAATGTTGGCAACTGTTTTGGTAGCTTCCCTGTTTTTTTTCTTACAGACCTTGCTTGATAGAACCGGCTACACCCTAGATGTCACTACAGGTCAACGCAAATACGGTGGTCCTCCACCAGAGTCCGTTTACACTGGTGTTCAGCCATCAATTGGAACGGAGGTAATTCACATCAGAACATTCTCCCACATACAATACAACACTGAATGAAGTTGAGTCATTACAGTTTCAAATGTTCGATCAGATGTCTTCTACAGATTGTTGCCACTTTCTTTGTGGTGGACAATCAGGTTGTCCAAATGATTAATTATGAACACTGATCTGGAGTAACTTTGTTACGCTGACAGTTTACCGCTAAGATCTGACCCGACAGCCTTACCAATGTTGCACATTTGGAAACCACCTTGATACTGTAAAAGCCAAACATTGCTGCTCAGATTTTAGAAAGTCCACTAAAATATGTGATTGCATGTACTGTTGAAGTCAGAAATTTGCATACACTTGGGTTAAAGTCATTAACTCATTTTTAACCACTCCACAGATTGGAAAACTATAGTTTTGGCAGGTTGTTTAGGACACCTACTTTGTGCATAAGTATTTTTTCCAACAATTGTTTACATGCATATTGTTTCACTTTTAATTGACTATCACAATTCCAGTGGGTCAGAAGTTTACATACACGAAGTTAATTGTGCCTTTTAAGCAGATTGAAAAATTCTAGAAAATTATGTCAAGTCTTTAGGTAATTAGCCAATTAACTTCTAACAGGATAATTAGAGGTGTACCTGTGGATGTATTTTAAGGTCTAACTTCAAACTCAGTGCCTCTTTGCTTGACATAATGTGAAAATCAAAATAAATCAGCCAAGACCTCAGGAAAAAAATTGTGGACCTCCACAAGTTTGGTTTTTCCTTGGGAGACATTTCCAAATGCCTGAAGGTACCACGTGCATCTGTACAAACAATAGTATGCAAGTATAAACATCATGGGCCCACGCAGACATCATACCGCTCAGGAAGTAGACGCATTCTGTCTCCTATAGATGAACGTGGTTTGGTGCAAGAAGTGCAAATCAATCCCAGAACAACAGCAAAGGACCTTGTGAACATGCTGGAGGAAACAGGTAGACAAGTATCTATATCCACAGTAAAATGAGTCCTATATCGACATAACCTGAAAGGCTGCTCAGCAAGGAAGAAGCCATTGCTCCAAAACTGTCATAAAGCCAGACTACAGTTTGCATGTGCACATGGGTCAAAGATCTTAATTTTGGAGAAATGTCCTCTGTTCTGATGAAACAAAAATCGAACTGTTTGGCCTTAATGTCCATCGTTATGTTTGGTGGAAAAAGGATGAGTCTTGCAAGCCAACGAACATCATCCCAACAGTGACGCATGTGGTGGAAGCATCATTTATGGAAGGACAATTATGTGGAAATATTGAAGCAAGATGTCTCAAGACATCTGCCTGAAGTTAAAGCTCGATCACAAATGGGTCTTCCAAATGGACAATGACTACAAGCATGCCTCCAAAGTTGTGGCAAAATTGCTAATGGACAATAAAGTCAAGGTATTGGAGTGGCCGTCAGAAAGCCCTGACCTCAATCTGAAAATTTGTTGACCGAACTGAAAATTGTGAGCTAGGAGGCCTACTCTTCTGTATATAAACTTCCGACCCATTGGGAATGTGATGTAAGAAATAAAAGCTAAAATAAATAATGCTCTGTATTATTCTGACATTTCACATTCTTACAATAAAGTAGTGATCCTAGCTACATTTAGTCATTTATGGCCATACTTTGAAGCGTCAGCTCTTTAGCCATCTGTTTACATTGAGAAATTGAGGATAAAGAAAGTTCTGAAATTCATAATGCAGCACCTGGTGTAAATACACTTATCTGTCAGGCACTATTATTGACGTTTCCACTCTGTCCTGCAGATCTTTGTTGGGAAGATCCCAAGGGACTTGTTTGAGGATGAGTTGGTGCCTCTGTTTGAGAAAGCGGGGCCCATCTGGGACCTGCGTCTGATGATGGATCCATTGAGTGGCCTGAACAGGGGTTATGCCTTCCTCACTTTCTGCACTAAAGAAGCTGCACAGGAGGCTGTCAAGCTAGTAAGTACATGTGTGGCACTTTATTCTTCTGTTTTTGATTTACATTATTTCTACTTCAGTACAAGACTAAAAGAACAAGACATCTTAAATACTTTTCAGAAAACCATCGTGATTTTTTGTCTTGAAATTTTGTCATTTTGAATTCCTTTTGTTGATACAGCATTGCATATTCTACAGAATAAGTGAGGCACTGCAAATTCATTGTTCAAATCAACCTTTTTTTTTCTCCCCTAGTGTAACAATCATGAAATTCGCCCCGGCAAACATATTGGCGTGTGTATTTCAGTTGCAAACAACAGACTCTTTGTGGGCTCCATTCCCAAGAGCAAGACAAAAGAACAAATTGTTGAAGAGTTTTCCAAAGTCACAGGTGAGCTTTGCCTTGAAATTCCTTGCTCTGGGCTGCATATTTCAGTGTGTGTGTGTTTTTTTTTTTTTTTGTTTTTTTTTAAAGATGTGCGAAATGATTAGTAAGTGGTCTTTAATATCTCTTCTAATCATCAGAGGGTCTTACGGATGTAATACTTTACCATCAGCCGGATGATAAGAAAAAGAACCGGGGCTTCTGTTTTCTGGAGTACGAGGACCACAAAGCGGCAGCGCAGGCTCGCCGTAGGCTCATGAGTGGGAAGGTTAAAGTCTGGGGGAATGTGGTCACTGTCGAGTGGGCCGACCCAATCGAGGACCCTGACCCAGAGGTCATGGCAAAGGTCAGGATGTTAACCACCCACAACTCAAACAAACTTTAATTTTTTTTGTCTGTTCTTAGGCCAGTTTTACTGAATTTTTCAATCTCTGGATTATGAGACCTTTTATTAGTAATTTTTCTGTCATGTTGAACTAGAACAATGGGTACTTGAATTTAGGATGCAATAATTGATATGTTGAATTCATTCTCTTATAATTAAGACAATGAATTAAACAAAAATCTAAATTGTCACATGATTAAATCACACAGCAACCAGGTTGTCCAAATTATGAATTTTGTCCACTCTTCTAGAGTAACTTCGTTACGCTGACAGTTTACCGCTACGATCTGACTCGACAGGCTCTCCTAGATTGTTCATAGCCAACACTAGCTTTGGTCTCCTAGCTATTGTACTTTTGTTATTGGTTATATTGGGTTTCTAAATGTGCACGGAGATCACATTCTCATCTTCATCTGTGCACTTAGGTGAAAGTGTTGTTTGTCAGAAACCTGGCCAACAGTGTAACGGATGAAATACTTGAAAAAGCATTTGGTCAGTTTGGCAAACTGGAGCGAGTGAAGAAACTGAAAGATTATGCCTTCATTCACTTTGATGAAAGAGATGGTGCTGTTAAGGTGAGATTTATTTTACTTTGAAACAAATAATAAATCATTTTTTAGAATGATGATGGCCATAGTGTGTTATGGATGTTCACAGGCGTTGGCTGAAATGAATGGTAAAGATTTGGAGGGAGAGCACATTGACATTGTGTTTGCCAAGCCACCCGACCAGAAACGAAAAGAGAGGAAGGCGCAGCGTCAAGCAGCGAAGACTCAAATGTGAGTTTTAGGCATGCAACTGTGCTGGACATGAATGGATTTCTTGTTGCAGTTCAATGTGTAGTGTCTTTATTTCATCAGGGTTAAGCAACATGCCTATGCTCCTTTCTTCCAGGTACGATGATTACTACTATTATAGCCCCCCTCAAATGCCTCCTCCCGCCAGGGGCCGTGGTAGGGGTGCCAGTCGGGGGGGTTATTCGTACCCGCCCGACTATTACGCCTATGAAGATTACTATGATTACTATGGCTACGATTACCATAACTACAGGGGTGGCTATGATGACCCGTACTTTGGCTACGATGATTTCCAGGCCCCTGCTCGAGGACGAGGGGGGCATGGTGGGGCCAGAGGAGGCACGTCTCCCGCACGAGGCCGAGGGGCCAGCAATCCACGGGGCAGAGCGGGCTTCCTGCAGCGCGGCGGTCCGGGAGCGAGCAGAGGCCCACGTGGAGGAGCCAGAGGCGGGGTTCTGCCAAGAGGGCGCGGGGTACGTGGTGCTCGGGGTGGACGCGGTGGAAATGTAGGAGGCAAACGCAAAGCCGATGGCTACAACCAGCCAGATTCCAAACGGCGCCAGACCATTAATCAGAACTGGGGCTCGCAACCTATTGCACAGCAACCCTTGCAAGGTGGCGATCATTCTGGTAACTATGGTTACAAATCTGACAACCAGGAGTTTTATCAGGATTCTTTTGGGCAACAGTGGAAATAGAGAACGAATAGAGAATTTTCTTTTTTCTTTTTTAATAAAAGCCTTTTTATAGAGACTGATTGGCCCTAAAAATCCATTAATGGTTGCCTCACTTCTTTTCCTGGTGGGTTTTTTGTATATATTTTAAGAATCCGCCTGGACTCGATCAGTAGTCACACCCCCACCTGCTTCTGCCAAACTGATTATATTTTGTTTTGTTTGGAAGTCGTTTCTTTTTAAAAATCGGGATTGACATTTTTAAATTTGCATCTCTGTGCTCAACCTCTGTCTATTTGGCTCTATAGTACCTTGTATGTTTATAGGAATTTTGCTCTTCATGTCTTAAGTAGGTAACGGCAACATAAGGACGAAAAAGTACAAAAAATAAAAACTGTATACAGCAAAATAAAAGAAGAAATTGCTATTTGTATGTAACAAAAGATAATGCTAGTAAAATAGCTTGTCTTGTTTTTGGATAAAATCATTTAAAAAAAAAAAAAAAAAAAGGACATTTGATCCTTATTTTTGGCTTTACATTTTGGCTTGTATTCTTTGCTGTTTGTCTGCTTTAATAAACATACACGCACCAGTGTACAAAAACTCAAATTGTGTTTCAAATTCATGTTTCGGCAAATTCTCTCTTCAAATTGCCTACAAATTTATGGCTCCTTGTGGAAGAAAAGGACTAAAGGTTTGCCTGTTAGACATGTGCTGCTACCTCACTGCATGCCTTCAGATTTATATCACCAAGTTCAAGTCCACATCTTCTCACCACTCAAGCTTTGTGTAAATGCATATCCCATTTCACACAATCGCCTCCAATTGAGAGGCTTTTCTCTTTAACAATGTACTGCCATTTACATTTTTGGGAACCTTCTGTCCCGTGACCCTGTTTTGGATTTACTGGGGTTTCGTTAGAAAAACTCCACCAGACAGAGTCTGAACGCAATAATAGCCACTGAAAGCACAATTTGACCAAAGCAGCGTGTCCAGATGAGGCGTTTTTGTCGCTGGAGGTTCTAACTCTCTACACTTTCACGTTTGTTACAAATTTAAGCAATGTTGGGAAATACTACCATGCATGAATTTGTCTTTTTAATATCTTTTTTGCTTGTGGCAAACTTTCTGTTTTGTATTTCTGTAAACGATCGTAACCTTTTCCCACCCTTTCAAAGCACCCAATTCCTGTCACCTTGAGCCTAATCAGTTGTGCTTGTTTCTCTCACGAGCTTCTTAAACTTGTGCATGCCAAACCGTAGGATAGTTTCTAGTGAATGCCTTTAGACTTCACTTATTTTGTCTTAACCTATTGCTGTCTTTTCTGTCATTTGTGTACTTCTGTGATTTTCCTTTTCTGTTGTATTTGTTGGTAACACTCCTCTAATTTGTGTTCCTTTTGTTACCTGGCTAGCAGGGGAAAGGGGTCGAGGCTGGTCCTGACATGTACCAGTGAAGACTGACTAGCTCAGTGGGGCCACGCCAGGTGCTGCCAGTGGATGTGATGGTGGCAAAGTCTGTTCAACGGTCCACCTATGTTCCTGCCTTACAGACGCATCTCCTCTCCCTGTCTGCCTCCCAAGTTTGCCATCAACGCAAAGTTACCATTAGACACGTTTGCACTCTGTGTTTTCTGTTTTGCATTTCATTTCTTTTAGTTTTTTTAAATTTCCCAGAACCCCATATGTTGTGAGAACATACTTGCCATTTGCAGTTACTTCAGGAGATTGAGAGAGCCCAAAGGATGTTAACCCTAACATTAAATGTATTTTGCACTTTGTAGATGTTTGAAGTGGCTTGGAGGAGCTTGATGCTGTTGTTTTATTTTTGTGCATTTTAAGTGCAACGTATCATGGGATGAACATGTTAAGCTTGTATCAAGTCTTGCGGTTTTATTTTGTTCGTGTTTAGTTGTTTCAACCTGGCATGATCAGCCAGGCATTCCAGGTAAAGTGGTTCTTTTTTGGAACCTTTTTTGGGGGGGATTTAACCTTTTTTATTTTTGTTTTTATAGGGTTGGTTAACTACCTCATCGTGGAGGCTGAAACTGCCCTATTTTTACTGTACATACTGAGAATTTTAATGCAAGCAGGGCTTTTTATATTAAACTTATGCACAAGGACAACAGCAGAGCCAATGTACTTAGTGTATTATAGTCCTTTTGTACTGATGCTAAACAGTCAGACTGGGCATGTGAATGACACTCAATGATGAGTCTAAAGAAGCCTTGGCTTCATCCAGTCTGAGCTAAGCGAGCCATGTGCTTCTGAGGATGTTGTTACTGGTTTGAAGACCTGTTAGGAGGATGTTACATTTTTTTATAAAGGCTTGAACTTGAAGCTTTAGCCATGTTTCACCAACCCCCTCCAATTGAACCACACTTTAAAAGTTTCAAGAATATGTAGTCCATGCTGATGGCTGCTTTTATCCATTTGAAACCAACCTCACCCCATTCGTATACGGTCACCTAAACATGCACTATTCGCCACAGTTTGTAAAGGTAAGTTCAGAATTATGACATGCACATCAGTGTTCTTCTAGATGACCTATCAGATCTAAGAGAACTGAAATGACTTGTGCTTCCTAGTTCTTCTCTCAGTGAAGGAGTAATTGAGATGGGATCAGGCTCATTATAATTTTGCTCCATCCATGGCACTGTGACTGGATTGGTGAGAGTGGTTCAGTTGTGCTCTGGGAGGAAGGACCGGGATCATGATATCATTTAACTGGGCACACCGTAGTTGCCTTGTCATCACTTTTAATGTGATGGGTTAAGATATGCATCATTGTGGGCATGTTATCGGTAACTTCAATTCGGTCTTCTGTACAGTTTATACTTTTTTTTTCTTTTTTAAGGGATTCTGCAAATTTGTTTCCATTTTCTTTTTAGCCTCTTTGAAAATATCGACTGAATTTTGAACATGATTGACTCCGCCATTATTTCTGTATCACTGGCAATTTTTTTTTTTATGAAAACAAATGGTTTGTTTTAAACACATTACTGGTGCATAAGTGTTTTTGCATTCCTGCAAATAAATTTTGTAAAAGGAAGTTGTGTGGACTTGTGTTTTATCGTTTAGCCCTCCAGAGTGATTATGGCCTAAAGCAGTCTTTGTGTATTGTTTAGCAGGTGCACTCAGTGATTTGTTTCTCATTATAAAAGTATAACATCTAAAGACATGAATTGTAATTTTGAAACATACTGTATGTATAAAATCACGAGCACTCACATTAAAATGAAGACTCATATCAGTAACAGTATAAAAGCGGTTTTATTGTACATATTACAGTCACATGACCAGCTGAATACTACTCCCTTAATCTCAGTAACATCCTGTTATTGGACACTTTCACTCACTGATTAAAATAAACATGACTGACTGTGAATAATACATTTCTACAATGTGAAACTGAAATCTATTGACGTTAAATGATGCTGCATCAAGACGCTAGGTGTCAGTGTGAGTCCAGGATGACATAAACACACTAAAGTCACTGAGACTTTAAATGGACAGTTAGATGAATCAGTAACTATAATTAGCCTAGTTAATCAATTGTATATAACGCGTTACCCTAATGACTGTTATATTTGTCTATAAATAATGTGTAATGAAAATAGATATTTATTGAGGCAATGTTGGTGACATTTGACATCCAATATAAATTAGATGTTTTATTTGCCTACTATTACATGCATAATACCAAGGGCCCAGCTAGGCATTCCTGAAACCTTACATTAATACTACTGGGTTTGTTATGGGCCTCCAGTTCCCATTTTCACCTCATCGAATGGGACATGTATGTATTTGTCTCAATTTTACATCACTACAAGCGGAAACTGACTCCTCACAAAATGAGCTGATGCAGTTCAGGTTAGAGTAGCCAATATACTATGTTCAGACTGCAGGCAAATTAGATTTTTTTTTAATCAAATCAGATCTTTTAAGGTAGACTGTCCGCGCTATTAATAGCAAGTAGTCAAATCAGATTTGCGCTTTCAGACATAACCAACCTATCTACATGGTTTGCGTTGGTAACGACCCAGGCGTACCCACGTGACGATGCTTTCAAAACAGATGCGGGGAAAATGGAGGTGCATCATCTCGCTGTTAAGCACCCTGTCCAGTCGCGGTGCAGAACTCCTCCATCGCACAAAAACAAAACTCTGCTAAGGATTGTGAATATTGTGATGTTCCGTGCTACAGTCGGTTTCGGGCAAGATGGCGGACCAGACTATCAGCCGTCCTTGAGCTCTCCCTTAACTGCCCCGAAATTTACTTTAAAAATGCAGTTTTATTGTTTACACAAGATTAAAAACGATAAAGTGAACATTAAACGAAGTGATTGGCACATCTCAAATAATTAATTAGAACCTAAAAATACTTTGAAGCTGACATGCCGAAAGGAAAGACTGATCCCAGGCCAGCTGCAACCTCAGGCCAAGAACCATGAAGGATCACGATTATTCGCAGATGGATGTTACAAGCAGCGGTATGAAAAGAAAACTTCCCGTTACTCCATCGAAGATGTCGGCACCACCTTCCTTAATAACATCACAATGATCGACTGAAGTCTCAAATGCGATTATTGTTGAAGCTTTAGAAAAGCTAACATTAAAAATTGACAACTTCGGTAATCAGTTGAGAGAAAACTCAGTCATGGTGGCTAATATCACCAGACTAGTAGAGATGAATGCCGCTGAGATTAAAGACTGCAAAGTCAAGATACAAGCTATAGAAAAAGAGACACCCCGTCACATCAAGGAAAAGAGGAGCTGAAAGAAAATGTAATGGATTTGAGGCGATACAAGAGACGCTAGAACCTCGAAATACATGGTTTAAAGGGGTCATGACATGTTTTTTTTTATTGTATTATTATGTTCCCTTAGGTGCAATTATAGTATTAATATATATTTTTTTTAAGAAAAACTTTTAAAATCTAGTGATTTATGACCTTTTCCCACCCTGTTTCTCATCCTCTGATTCAAACAGTCTGTTTTGGGGGCGTTTTCCATTTAAGACTTCAGTGTTAACGCCCACTGTTATGATTGGCTAACGTCAGTGCCTATGTATCAATTATTGACGCCCCCAGCCAGAACAATATGCAAGTAAACTAAGTAAAAACACTGTGATTATTCATAATGAATGAAATTGCGCTTTAAAAAGTAGTTTAAAGTTTAAAATAGATTACTTACAGTTTGCGTCGTCGTTGTTCCCAGAATAGTCGGCACGGACTTATCTTTGAGCAACAGTTTTCTGGCAAAGCCAGCATCATATTGAGATTTGTTCTCAAAACAGTCATCCTTAAAATGTACAGAACAAGCGCTTAAGTTAACACTGCCGTGACTGGAGCGTCCGCAAAAAATAAACTGCATCCATTTTTCCCTGGCGTCTGGATCTTTCGGCAGCTTATTCAGAGGTTTTGTTTGACCACAGCCAGGAACAGCACATCTGTGTGGCATCGTAATTTTCCTGTGCACAAGTAGTCTCTGTCAGAGCTCGCTGTCCATCGACTGAACACTTGTGAGGCGACGGCGATACTGAAATGGCGTAGCTGTCTTGCGCTTAAAGCGTAGTTATCTTGTGCTGGAGGCGGTCATATGCAAACGCTGTTACGTCACTTCTAACCGACACGTCACTTCTAACCATGAAT
The DNA here is from genome assembly GCF_025860055.1 of Xyrauchen texanus. Taxonomy (NCBI): domain Eukaryota; kingdom Metazoa; phylum Chordata; class Actinopteri; order Cypriniformes; family Catostomidae; genus Xyrauchen; species Xyrauchen texanus. Next base: position 41,450,723 of record NC_068303.1, read on the forward strand.
CCAGAACGAGCTGTATTTTGAGCTTGATTAAATAAATGATTCGTTTAGAATGGGGAGGACGTCTTAAAATATTAAACTTGCAGGACGTTTTAATGATACAAAGACCTCTTATATACCAAAAGATCAAGGCAAATTTGGTTTCTCATGTCATGACCCCTTTAAAAGAAAAAGACGACGAAAACACCCTGTCATGAATATCCTGTCCAAAATAGCGCCGCAGTGGAATACATCTGTGGATACTGTTCACCGCATCGGGAGAAAAGATGAGGAGAGACAACGTCAGGTCATCATCCGTGAGATATTACTGAGATACCATCTGAAAGCTGCCCAAAAACTCCAAGATGTGCAAAGACTTGGGCATACACTTCAAGCAAGGTTTTTGCAAAGCCGAAAGAGAGGCTCGCGCAGCTGCATGGCCAAAGATGGAGCAATCAAGGGCGGCAGGAAAGAATATTACAGAGGACATGTGGGCTTCATCAATGCTAACCGGGTTATTCCGGATGAAATGCACGACAACAGGTTACTTCGTCCATAATGTCAGGCGTTTGAGAGTCATACCTCAGAGGTTTTATGTTAAAACTCATTTTTAGAGACTCTCCTCTACACCAGTTACTGTTCTAATGTTATTCTTTAGTGTAAGCAATTTAAAGAAAATATTGTTATATAAATTATTATTTCTTTAAATGGAAAAAAAGCCTCAGTATGAAGGTCAAGAAACAGGAAAATGTCAAGTTTCAGGTCATGCTAAGTTTACATTAGTTCATTGAAATGCTTGCTTTTTTGTAAAAAAAAAATGAGTTTTAAAATGCGGTACTGGAGCTTTTGTTTTATGCATCTAACAGATAGAACAAGGTGAAATTAAGGTATAATAATATATGTTTACTTATATATATAATTTTTAATATGAGAACAAGAATGTTTATTTTATAATTAATCTTATTGTACTCATTAATACCAGATAGGGGCTCTTACCCCTATGACTCAAAGGGGGAAAAAACAACCTAAAATCCTTTTTTTAGTTTATATTCCCTTTTTCACTTCCTTTTCTATTTCTCCCTTTAATCCTATGTTTTCATTTGTTTCACTTAACACCAGGGCCCGGTTTTTCAAAAGTAATCCACTAGGATTTTGGATAACGGATTGGATAAAATCTTGAAAATGGGTTTTTCAAAAGAAAAAACGGTTTACATAATCGGATTAGATCACGTAATCCAATCTTGGTTTTGATCCGGATCAAACCTTTAGTTTGGGTTTTTCAGAACTTTTTTGTAGGATTTGGATCACTTTGATCCAAAAAATCTGGATTAAACTGATCCCATCAGAAGGGTGGATTCAGCGTGGATTTCATGCCCAAAATGTCATGAAAACTTTAAAAATGTATCAAATAATACTATATTTGGATCATGCAGTATCTTACAAGATATCCTATTTATTCATAAGGTTTGAATTTTATTTGTTCATCCGTCAGGCTACAGTGATTAGGTAGGCTTTAACGTATTCAGCCTTTCAGTATAGGCCTACAGCAAAATAGAAAGAGTTTGGCCTCATAAAATAATCCCCCAAACAGCTGTCAAAATTGACCAAAAACAATAAATTTTATTCTGTCACTAATTGATATATATATTCATCACAATCGAAAATATTTTTGTTTTTAGAATATTTATTAGTGATGCATGCAATGATTACAGAATAACCAAAAAAATGCAAAGAATGGCAATCACTGATTTTTGAAATCCAAAACAAATCCAAATCAGAAATAGTGTCTAACTATTGCTTCCCTTGTTGCACGTCCTGTTTCTCGTTCTGGCAGAATGCAGGAGGTTGGTTAGGGTCTCCAAGGGGCTCAGGTGCATCATTGTCAGCACAGAGAGGGACATTGCGCTTAGTAGCGATGTTGTGCAGGACAATACAGGCAAGGGTTATGTTGCATGCTTTCTGTGGTTCCGCTCTCAGGTAGTTAAGGCATGCAAAGCACCTCTTAAGAACTCCATTTAAACGCTCAATTGCACATCTTGCTCTGCAATGAGCAGTGTTGAAGCGTGCCTGTGCCGGTGTATTTGCTGTTAGAAAAGGAGTCATCAGCCATGGTAGGAGTGGGTAGGCACTGTCTCCTAATATTTTGCCATCCGGTCGGTTGGTTTGGAGGTCTCTATATAGAGCGCTTTCCCTCAGGATGCGTGCATCATGGACAGACCCAGGCCACTTGACAACGCAGTTGGTGATGATGAGGTCAGCATCACACACAAGTTGGACATTGATGCTGTGCCTCCCCTTTCTGTTTATAAACTCCCATTCATTCTCACGAGGTGCTTGTATATGCATATGTGTGCAGTCGATTGCTCCAACAGTATTGGGCATATTCCCCAAAAGAAAAAAGCTGCGCTTGGCCTGGGCAATCTGGTTGTCCTTTGGAAAATAAACAAATTCATTGACCAGGCTGGCCAGTGCGATTGACACATCTCTCACCACATCACACACAGCTGATTTCACCACTCCCATATAGTCACCAACAACTTGATAGAAAGTCCCACATGCATAAAATCGGAGAGCAATGAGGATCTGGTCTTCCACAGACAGACCGTGACTCCTTTGGGTTCTGTGTTGAAGTTTTGGCCTGAGAAGGTTCACAAGGTACTCTATATCAGCCTTCCCAAAGCGAAACCGGACATACTGCTCCTCAGTGGTGTATTGCTCCAGTGGCTTGGTACGTTCAACATACACCCTTTGACGGTATCCTTTCCTGGCAAAGTGGTGGTGGCGGTGGACAACACCTGCCATTTCACTGTCTCTCTGTGAATCCTCTGAGATAGGCTGATTTATATGGCTGTGTAGTTGGTCTTTTCAAACACACCTATTACAACTGATTAGTTTTGGCTTGTGTTCAATTGAGGCAATTGGACCCAAGGCCTATAATTGATGAACAATGTAAAGCAACGGAACCATGTAGTAAAGCAACGGAACCATGGTGCCATTATGGAACAATAGTGGGAAGTTTTAATTCTGCTAAGGATACCAACAAAAACAAAAATGATGTTTGGATTTTAATAACAGAAAATGTGAATGCCATAGGGTCTGGCCAGAGGAGGACCACAGACCAAATCAAATTGCGGTGGAAGAATCTTAAGGCCAGGGCAACAAAGGACCATGCTGAAGCCAAAAACCCACAAACAGGCAACAAGCCATTTAAGAGGGGAGATTACACAGATGTGGTCCTCGACATCATTGGAGGTGAGAAGTCGCAAGCTCTCCATGGTATTTAAGGTGTTGTAGGGGATGGCGAGCCTTGGATTGTGGAGGAGGAGGAGAATCTGCCAGTTCCTCCTGAGGCTGATCCAGAGAGCGTATTTATATTGAATCTCAGCTCTGTTCCTGTGGAAGAAGTTGGATCCTCATTGGTTGAGCCAGTGGTAGTTGCCACAGGATCTCAGAGGAAAGGTTTGAAGCGCCCTTCATCAAACAAAGATGATGATTACAAGGCACTTCTGCAAAAAGACACTGAAAGGGCAGAAGCACAGCTTCGTCTGGCAGAGGAACAACTGACTCTGACCAAACTGCAGCAAACCAAGGCCAGACTTGAGATCCGCCTCCTAAAGGCTACGCTCAGACAAGCTGGTCTCTCCACATCAGATGAGGAAGTCTGAAATTATTGTGGAGTATTTGACATTAAGTCTTTTTTTTAATTCAATACATCTATATTTGAAACTTGTTATAAATATCCTCAATGTACAGTGTTTTTGTTGTAGGTCTCAGATGAGCGGACTGCTGGAAGAGGATGGGGTGGGGTTTTTCTTGTTTTTAGTTTTTTTTAAATGTGTGTGTTTTCATTTCAAATAAAAATAAACTTATATTGACCCCACACTGGCTATTCTACTTGTTGCTCTTTACATATCTATAGTTCTACATTGTGATTTCCTATCCTGTTTGAGCACTGGTTATCCAGATTTGGTGATCCTGAAAAGTTCCTATCCGGATCAGATTGATCCAATCCGATGTTGCTTTGAAAAACTGGCTCAAAAGTAAGATGGATTACATGATCACGGATCGCAAAAAAAAAGGATTACTAAATCTGGATCAATTTTATCCGGATTAAACCTTTTGAAAAACCGGCCCCAGGGGTCTAAGAGATTCTGTTCAAAGAAAATCAATTTTTCTTTTTTGTAAAAAATGAAAAAGTACAATGTTTCCTTCTTCAAGAAACCCATTCTGGTCTAAACAATTGGGAGACAAAATATGATATTGTCATGGCACGAACAGGTCAGCGGGTGTTGCTATACTGATAAACAATTTTCCTGGGAAAATGTTAACTACTATCCGTGATACTGGTGGCCATTGGATTGTTTGCGTATTCGAAGTAGATGATAATTTTCTGATTTTAGGAAATATATATGGGTATAACAACCTTAACCAAAACAAAACTATGTATCCCGAAATTTCTGAAGCAGTAAAGGATCTATGTCAAAGATATCCTACTCATAATTGTATATTTGGAGGTAATTTTAACATGGTGGTGGATGAATGGCTTGATAGATATCTTTCAAAATATCAGAGATACTGTTACAATCATGGATTGCTTGATTTTTGTACTGTATTTAAATTGAAAAATGCATGGCGCACAAAAAAACCCTGGTACCCGGTTTAAACCGGATGGTTCAATCAATCCAGAATAGATTTTTGGTTTGTATCTGAAGATAGGCCTAATCTGGAGTCAAGCGCTATCATTTCTGCAGCACCTCTAACAGATCACTGTATGGTTAAACTTATTTATAAACCTACAAACACTTATTTAAGGAAATTTAACTCAAACCTCCTAAATGATTAACCCTTTTGTCAAGAAATTATAGCATCAATCAACGATATAATTGAAGATTCAAATTTGAAAACTTATAGAGATAAATGAGAATATTTAAAATATAAGGTATGTCAGATTTCTATATCAAAGGATAAAATATTAAGCAGAACTAGTAAAAAATAGAAATGGAAATCATTGAAGAAATAAACAGTATTTGTATTAAATCATCAATAAATTAAAAAACAAACAAAAACTTTTTCATCTGCAATCCTCACTAGATAACATTTATATTAATAAAGCTAAAGGAGCATGTATAAGATCAAGGGCGAAGTGGATAGAGGAGGGCAAAAGATGTTCAGCATATTCTTGTAGATTGGAAAAAAAGAGACCAGAGCGGAATGCTGTAAAGACATTGCGGATTAATAATCAAGAATGTACGAACCCTGATATGATTTCTAAGGAAATCTTCAATTTCTACAGTAAACACTCCTCTTATTCATACATGATGCTGAAGCTTTTTTCGAGCACATCAAGGAACGGATCCCTAAAGTGGATGAGAGTTTTAAACGTGTGCGATGCAGACATCAGTATGGATGAAGTGGAAAAAGCCATGATATGCTTATCTTTAGACAAATATCTGGGGTCAGATAGCCTAACAAGCTATTTCTATAGGCATTTTTGGGAATTTCTCAAAGACCTAATTTTCCATATGCTGCAAGAAATATCTGAAACCCATATTCTTCCAACTACTATGAAGCAAGGGATCATCACTCTCATCCCCAAAGAAAAGATCCAAAATTAATAGACAATCTTAGACCCATAACACTACTTAATAATGACTATAAAATCTTGACTCATATTTATGCCAAATGATCTCAGATACACAGTCAGGTTATTTAAAAGGTCGGTCAATTCATAACAATATACGACTCGTAAATTATCATTATTTAATTGAAGAAGGTGGTTTTATTTTATTTTTAGATTTTTTTAATTTAACTAATTTAGATTAGTTAAACTAATTTACAAGGACACTAATAGCACAGTCTTATTACCACATGGAACGTCTCCAAGATTTTCAATTGACAAAGGAATTAAACAAGGGTGTCCTATATGTCCTTTACTATTTATTACTGCTGCGGAAATGCTCTTTATTCTTATAAAAACTCTTAACTGTGTTAGGCAAACAGCTGGTAATCAGACGACACAACTATATTTATGAAAAATAGTAACCAAGTTCCAAAAATCCTCAAAACAATAGGCATCTGGCTTCAAATTAAACCTAAACAAATGTGAATTACTTCCAATTCATAACTCCCCTCTGTTGACAATTCATAATATTCCTCTTAAGTCAACCATTAAATACCTAGACATACACATTACAAAGGATAAAAACGCGTTAAATTATCTAAACATTTGGAATAATTTAGATAAATGTAAATCTTATTTGAATTTGTGGTCTCAAAGCGATATCTCTATTATTGGCCGTATTTATCTTACACAAATGGAATGTATTTCAAGATTTATCTCCCCAGCATACACAATGTCACTCCCCAAAAATGCAATAAAAGCGATAAACCAGGCAAACTTTAATTACATTTGGAAAAGAGAAACACGCTACTTTAGGAAAGGTATTATGATGAAAGAGCTTGATGAAGGAGGTCTGAATGCCATTGATATTGAGTGTATTAATGATACTATCAAAGCTTAGATCCTTTGTAAAAAATGAAAACCGCCTTTGCTTCAGATCCCTAGCAACATTCTTATGAAACTAGGGGCATCAACCTCCTTCTTAGATGTGATTATGACCTAAAAAAAACTCCCTGTCAAGTTATCAGATTTTCATCAACAGGTATTATTATATTGGAAATTGATTTACAAGCACAATTTTATCCCTCATAACATGCTGTTATGGAATTGTAGATATGTGGTGTGTAGGAACAAATCTTTATTCTACAACAATTGGTATGAGAGAGGAATATGGCCTGTGATGCACCTTTTGGAAAATACAGGAATCATTATACCTTTTGAGACTTTTTGTTTAAAATGTAAGATAAATGACCGAAAACAGTATGATATTGTTATCAAAGCAATCCCACAATCTAGAATTCAAATGTTTTATAGTTTATGTCAAAGTGATGTAACTCCTTATCTTCCTAAACTCTTGCTGAATGGAGTATAGCTCTTACTAACCTGAAATTGCCAAACACAATCCGGAACGCTTTTGTTAATGAATTATATCCGTTTTCTTCAACAACAAAAAATCTTTTTACATAAAAGTAGATTCATTAAAACAGTACCGAACTTTTACACATTTCACAAGGAGCTATGTCGTTATTTCTTATCACTGAGGTCAATGAAGAAGAAGGTTGCCTTGGAACTTTGTAACTCTATAGAAGAACTTAAACTTGCAGAAAACCCCTAGACCCTGTCACCCCCCTTTTTCTTTCTTTATTTTTATTTTTTAATATTTCTTTTTTTATTATTTATTTATGTTATGTACTTTAGTTTCTCATCCTTTATGCTTGTCTGTTGTCTGGATAAGAAATGTTTGCTGTTGTACCAGGTCATTTATGTTTGTAATGTACCTTTCTTACTGGTCAATAAAAGTTCAGTCCGGACTGAGACGCATCTGAAAAAAGAAATCCGATTTCATTTCCATTTGAAACCACCTCCCGATGTGGTTTGAAATATATAACAGTAATTAACATCATAACTTAACTAACAAAAGAAAGAAAAAGAAAAGACAGAGAAGAGAAAAACAAAAAGAGAGCAGATAAATTAAATCCTAGACAAATTACATATATTCTGATTGCTTTTTGTTAACCTAAAATGATCTAGTATTAAAATAATGTTTAAATTATTTTAAGAATACCAATTACATTTATAATAAAGCAAGTATTTGGATCAGCATTAAAATATCAAAAAATCTAATTTCGTGGTGACATCACAATGCCTTGTTAAATATTATTGGAAATAAAAGAACTTATGTCTTCCCAAAATTGCACTGTATAATTGCAAGACCAAAATAAATGAAGAGGAGTCTAAACATCAACTTAATAAAATAAGCAATTGGTGTCAATATCAAGCAAAAAAATATTTTCCCTAAAAATAGTTTGACAGGGTAAATATTATGGATTAGCTGAAAAGATATTTCTTCTACCTTATTTGAAAGAAAACATTTTTTGTTACATGGACAAAATTACGTTCCAGTTTGTATGGTCAAATAAACTATTCTAGGGGCAGGCCAAGATGGCCCTGATGCACAAGCTACTGTGATGATGCTCTAGAAACCTTTTTTTTTATTATTCAATTCTGATTTCCTACAACAATAGATCTGTAATGTGGCTCAGGTGGTAGAGTGGGTTGGCCACTAACCGCAGCGTTGGTGGTTTGATTCCTGGTCCACACAACTTCACATGCTGAAGTGCCCTTGGGCAGGACACTGAACCTCAAGTTGCTAGTGAGTTGCATGGCAGCTCTGCCATCATTGGTGTGTGAATGGGTGAATGAGACACAGTGTGAAGTGCTTTGAATACTGCTGAGGTTAAAAAGGTGCTATATAAGTGCAGACCATTTACCATACCCGAACTACATGTAAACTTTAATTAGTAATGCCTGAGGCATTTTTTGGTGCCATAGCACGGAGAAAAAGGGCATAATTTATGTCAGTTTAACAAACTTTTGGAGTGAATGTGGAAGAACTAGATCTGTGAAGAGACATCGGTAAATATGTCATTGGTAAATCTGTGGAGAGACATCAGTAAATTTGTGGAGAGACATTGTGTAAATCTGTGAAGAGACATCGGTAAATTTGTGGGGAGACATACTAAATCTGTGAAGAGACATCGGGAAATCTTTGGAGACATCTGTAAATCTGTGAAGAGACATCGGGAAATCTGTGGAGAGACATCTGTACATCTGTCATTGGTAAATCTGTGAAGAGACATCTGTAAATCTGTGAAGAGACATCTGAAAATCTGTGAAGAGACATCTAAAAATCTGTGAAGAGACATCTGTAAATATGTTATTGGTAAATCTGTGAAGAGACATCGGTAAATTTGTGGAGAGACATTGTAAATCTGTGAAGAGACATTGGTAAATTTGTGAAGAGACATCTGTGAAGAGACATCAGTAAATCTGTGGAGAGACATCTGTGAAGAGACATCGGGAAATCTGTGGAGAGACATTGTAAATCTGTGAAGAGACATCGGTAAATTTGTGGAGAGACATCTGTGAAGAGACATCGGTAAATCTGTGAAGAGACATCGGTAAATCTGTGGAGAGACATCTGTGAAGAGACATCGTTAAATCTGTGGAGAGACATCTGTGAAGAGACATCGGGAAATCTGTGGAGAGACAACTGTGAAGAGACATCTGTAAATCTGTGGAGAGACATCGGGAAATCTGTGGAGAGACATCTGTGAAGAGACATATGTGAAGAGACATCGGTAAATCTGTGGAGAGACATCTGTGAAGAGACATCAGTAAATCTGTGAAGACATCGTTAAATCTGTGAAGAGACATCTGTGAAGAGACATCGGTAAATCTGTGGAGAGACATCGGGAAATCTGTGGAGAGACATTGTAAATCTGTGAAGAGACATCGGGAAATTTGTGGAGAGACATTGCAAATCTGTGAAGAGACATCGGGAAATTTGTGGAGAGACATCTGTGACGAGACATCTGTGAAGAGACATCGGTAAATCTGTGAAGAGACATTGGTAAATCTGTGGAGAGACATCTGTGAAGAGACATCGGTAAATATGTGAAGAGACATCGGGAAATCTGTGGAGAGACATCTGTGAAGAGACATCGGTAAATCTGTGGAGACATCTGTGAAGAGACATCGGGAAATCTGTGAAGAGACATCGGGAAATCTGTGGAGAGACATCTGTGAAGAGACATCAGTAAATCTGTGGAGAGACATCGGTAAATCTGTGAAGAGACATCGGTAAATTTGTCATTGGTAAATCTGTGAAGAGACATCGGTAAATATGTCATTGGTAAATCTGTGAAGAGACATTGTAAATCTGTGGAGAGACATCTGTAAATCTGTGAAGAGACATCGGTAAATCTGTGAAGAGATTGGCTCCTGTGATGATCACTGTTGCAACTGCTGCATCCTCTTCACCTTTTTGTTTTGTAGAACAAATTTGCATGTTGCAATGAATCCATCCACCCAAATAGGCAAGTTTTCATGCTTGGAAAAGGGCACGTTTGATGTTTTTGAACTCTGTTTCAACATTGGCTGAACTTGCGGTGATGTTGGTGCTTCGAAATTGTGAGGGATCATTACCCCTGTCCAGAGTGGTATGTAACTTGCAAACCAGATTATATTGGGAATAATCTCAGGGAGGAAGTGCATAGTATCATGATCCCCATTACCTACGGCAAGTGACCTGCTCTCCTCACATATGTCTGTTATCCAATGTCGCAGGTCTGTCTGTGTTTGGTCACATGGATCCACCTCCAGGTTCTCACCCTCTACATCTGGAATGAAGACACTCTTCTGCAATTCTGGCTTTCAGGTATTTCTTGCACCTTTCTGATATGAGGGGGGCTCCAGAACTGTCATTGCCCTCTGCTTCGCTGAGAGCCACAACAGTAATACTGCGTAGTAGGTCTTTTGCATCGTCCATGGAATGTGACATGAGAAGCTGTGCCATTGACCTCACAAAGAAATCTTTAATACGATTGTGTTTTTTTCTTCAAGCAGTCCCACTGGCAGATCAAACAAGGGGGCACTTTTGCTGAATGTTTACCGAGTAAGACACCACAACATGTACATGATGTAGGTATTTAGATCAGGATGAGGAGTTAAAGCCTTGACCAGAGCTCCGAGCAAAGCCAGAGAAAAGTCACTCACAACCTCTTTTGGAGTTGGTGCACCTGCACGTATCCATTCTGTCAGCCAATGTGTTATTGCATTAACATTGTGTCACTCTGACAGTATTTGCACCTCTGGGACACTTGAGCTCTCATCCCCTTCCAGAATGCCCTGATATAAGAATATATGAATATATATATATATATATATATATATATATATATATATATATATATATATATATACGTCTGGGAGAGAGCGGTAAGGGCGCTTGCACCTGAGCTAAATTATGTTTAACACCTGTCTCTAATTTCAGTGAGCACGGGGAGAGCGGTTTAAAAGCGGCCACAAAGCCTCCGGGAGTCAGAGAGACTGGCGCAAGAGAACTCCGTGCTGAACATTTTATATGTGGAAGTTTTGTGGAAAGAGAGAGAGAGAGGAGAGAGAGAAAAAGCTCACTCACCGGTTCTCTGATGTTCCGTCACGTGGTCCTCAATCACTCCTCCACACTCTCTGGCGGACGACAGCCGCTCCTCTCCAGGTGAACCGGAGTCAAATCTCCGACCCCCAGCGGACAGAATGCCTTCTGGCGGCACCTGGGGACATTCCTCCGCCCCTGGCAGCGGCCCTACCGCTCCAGGCGATCGGGGAGTTACTTCCCTCCTCCCCTTGCGGACGGCGGTCTTCACTCGAACCCTCCGTGTTTCTGGGGGACGGAAGGGCACTCCTCCGCCCCTGGCTGCGGCTCCATTGCTCCAGTAGGTCGGGGAATCCAGACTCCACTCGCCCCTCGGACGGCAGCCGTTCACCGCATCCGGGCGGTCAGGCTATTCTGTCACCCGGCAGATGGCAGCAGCGCTCCCCAGGGTGGATGGCTGTGTCGAGGACTCTGCGACGGGTATCCCTCCTCCTTCCCGGGCTTCGGCACCAATGTAACACGGTTTAAGGATGGGCATGGAGGAGACGAGAACCACCTTGTCAATATAAATCATATTTAATTAAACTCAAAACCAAAACACACAAACATAAACACACACATGACGGACATGCCCGTAATTCTCTCTCTCTCGAACCATCGTCACTGGCCGCCTTTATCCCTCGCACGACTCATCAGGCCGATTGGGGACCGTCGCGCAGCCCTGCTCCCCTCCGCTCCACACTTTGCTTTGTGCAGGGTGGCCAAATTAGGCAGACGACTTGGCTCAGGATCTCCAAAATCCATCAGCTTTGTTGCCTCTGTTGTTCTACCCTCACACAGTTCTTTGGCTATCTGCACATGCAAGTTACCAGACATCGCACACTTGGAACAGCTAGTGTGCAGGGAGTCATCAGTGTTTTTAATTAAACACTTGAACACTTGAGCACATTTCAGGTGCTCCGTCACATTTTCTGTGAATGTGGCCACGACTCTCCTTACAGTTGCCTCTGATTTCTATGTATTTCTCTGTGGCTGATGGATAGACCTTGGCTCTTTTAAAGGCAAATGCGCAGGGGCATTTCACTTCTTGCAATATGTGATTATTTATCACATTTGTCCAGATGCCAGGCTTCAAAATTGTGTATTACCTTTTTTGGTCACATGTGCTCCTGGTAGGGTCTCCCAAGGCAAAGTGGTCTCAGGTGAAGGGCCAGACTAAGAATGGTTCACAATGACTCCATGGAAAAAACGGAAAGAGGAGATACCCTGCCTGGAGCCAGGCCCAGATGGAGGGCTCGTCGGCGAGCGCCTGGTGGCCGGGCTTCTCACGGAGCCCGGCCGGGCACAGCCCGAAGAAGCGACGTGAAACCCCCCTCTACATCCCTTGGGCCCACCACCCATTGGAGAAACCGCAGGAGTCGGGTGCGCTTCCATATGGGTGGCAGTGAAGGCCGTGGGCCTCGACGGACCAGACCCGGGCGGCAAAGGCTTGCTCTGGGGACGTGGAATGTCACCTCACTGGGGGGGAAGGAGCCGGAACTAGTGAGGGAGGTGGAGCGTTACCAGTTGGATCTGGTGGGGCTTACATCGACGCACATTTTTGGCTCTGGATCCGTACTCCTGGATAGGGGATGGACTCTATTCTTCTCTGGAGTTTCCCAGGGTGTGAGGCGACGGGCGGGTGTGGGGATACTCACGAGTCCCCGGCTGAGCGCCACTACGTTGGAGTTTACCACGGTGGACGAGAGGGTCGCCTCCCTACGCCTACGGGTTGTGGGGGTGAAAACTCTGACTATTGTCTGTGCATATGCACCGAACAGCAGTTCAGAGTATTCGGCCTTCTTGGAGACCCTGAATGGAGTTCTGAATAGGGCCCCAGTAGGGGACTCCATAGTGATGCTGGGTGACTTCAACGCATACGTGGGAAATGACAGGGACACCTGGAAAGGCGTGATTGGGAGGAACGGCCTCCCTGATCTGAACTCAAGTGGATGTTTGTTATTAGACTTCTGTGCTAGTCATGGATTATCTATAACAAACACCATGTTCGAACATAAGGATGCTCATAAGTGTACGTGGTACCAGAGCACCCTAGGCCGAAGGTCGATGACAGATTTTGTAATCGTGTCGTCGGATCTGAGGCTATATGTTTTGGACACTCGGGTGAAGAGAGGGGCAGAGCTGTCAACCGATCACCATCTGGTGGTGAGTTGGGTCAAGGGGTGGGGAAAGACTCTGGACAGACCTGGGAAGCCCAAGCGAGTAGTGCGGGTGAACCGGGAACGTTTGGAGGAGGTCCCTGTCCGCGAGATCTTCAACTCACACCTCCGGCGGAGCTTTTCAGGCATCCCTGTGGAGGTTGGGGACATTGAACCGGAGTGGGCAATGTTCAAAGCTTCCATTGCCGAAGCCACGGTGGAGAGCTGCGGCGTCAAGGTTTTAGGTGCCGCAAGGGGTGGTAACCCTCGAACACCGTGGTGGACACTGGTGGTCAGGGAAGCCGTCCGACTGAAGAAAGAGGCCTTCTGGGATTTGTTGTTCCGGAGGTCTCCGGAGGCATTTGCAAGGGACCAACAGGCCCGAAGGGCTGCGGCCTCGGCCATGAGGGAGGCAAAGCAGTGGGTGTGGGAAAAATTCAGAGAAGCCATGGAGAAGGACTTTCGGTCCGCACCAAAGTGCTTCTGGAAAACCGTCCGCCACCTTAGGAGGGGGAAACGGGGAACCATCCAAGCTGTATACAGCAAAGATGGGACGCTGTTGACCTCAACCGAGGAGGTTATTGGGCGGTGGAAGGAACACTTTGAAGAACTCCTAAATCCCAACACGCCCTCTATGGTAGAGGCAGAGCCGGAGGCTGATGGGGGATCAGATTCTATTTCCCTGGGGGAGGTCACTGAGGTAGTCAAACAACTCCACAGTGGCAAAGCCCCGGGGGTTGATGAGATCCGACCAGAAATGCTGAAAGCTTTGGATGTGGAGGGGGTGTCATGGATGACACGCCTCTTCAACATTGCGTGGAAATCTGGGACAGTGCCTAAGGAGTGGCAGAACGGGGTGGTGGTTCCCCTCTTCAAAAAGGGGGATCAGAGAGTGTGTGCCAACTACAAGGGTATCACAATTCTCAGCCTCCCTGGTAAAGTTTACTCCAAGGTGCTGGAGAGGAGGGTTCGGCTGATTGTCGAACCTCGGATTGAATAGGAACAATGCGGTTTTCGTCCTGGCCGTGGAACAACAGACCAGATCTTTACTCTCGCAAGGATCCTGGAGGGGGCCTGGGAGTATGCCCATCTACATGCTACATGTGTTTTGTGGATCTGGAGAAGGCATATGACCGGGTCCCCCGGGAGAGACTGTGGGAGGTGCTGCGGGAGTACAGGGTGGGGGGGTCCCTTCTTAGGGCGATCCAATCCCTGTACGTCCAAAGCGAGAGCTGTGTCCGGGTCCTCGGCACGAAGTCGAGTTCATTCCATGTGGGGGTTGGTCTCCGCCAAGGCTGTGCTTTGTCACCAATCCTGTTTGTGATATTCATGGACAGGATATCGAGGCATAGTCGGGGTGGGGAAGGTGTGCGGTTCGGTGGGCTGGGGATCTCATCGCTGCTTTTGGCAGATGATGTTGTCTTCATGTCATCATCAGTCCGTGACCTTCAGCTCTCACTGGATCGCTTGGCAGTCGAGTGTGAAGCAGCTGGGATGAGGATTAGCACCTCTAAATCTGAGGCCATGGTTCTCAGCAGGAAACCGATGGAGTGCGTACTCCACGTAGGGAATGAGGTTTTGCCCCAAGTGAAGGAGTTCAAGTACCTCGGGGTCTTGTTCACGAGTGAGGGGACAATGGAGCGGGAGGTTGGCCAGAGAATCGGGGCAGCGGGGGCGGTATTGCACTCGCTCTATCGCACCGTTGTCACGAAAAGAGAGCTGAGCCGAAAGGCAAAGCTCTCGATCTACCGGTCAATTTTTGTTCCTACCCTCACCTATGGTCATGAAGGTTGGGTCATGACCGAAAGAACTAGGTCACGAGTACAAGCGGCCGAAATGGGCTTCCTCAGAAGGGTGGCGGGCTTCTCCCTTAGAGATAGGGTGAAGAGCTCAGTCATCCGTGAGGAGCTCGGAGTAGAGCCACTGCTCCTTTGCGTCGAAAGGAGCCAGTTGAGGTGGTTTGGGCATCTGGTAAGGATGCCCCCATGGAGGGAGGTGTTTCAGGCACGTCCAGCTGGGAGGAGGCCTCGGGGAAGACCCAGGACTAGGTGGAGAGATTACATCTTCACACTGGCCTGGGAACGCCTCGGGGTCCCCCAGTCAGAGCTGGTTAATGTGGCTTGGGATAGGGAAGTTTGGGGCCCCCTGCTGGAGCAGCTGCCCCCGCGACCCGACTTCGGATAAGCGGTTGAAGATGGATGGATGGATGGACCTTTTTTGGTGTTTTAGAGAACTTGTTGTATTTAACTGATTCAGGCATGAATTAATTCCATTTCTGAAATGGAACTTCAAGATCAAAAGTCCAGCAATCTTTTGTTACTGTATACAATACAATTACTGTATTGGTCTGAATGTAAGGATAATATAGTAATAATATATAAGGATAATGTATCTTATATTAGGACCAATATGGTAATGTTGACCCCTAGATGCACAATGTATTCAAAGAACTAACATGGTTCACATGTAAAACTGTAATTAGCATGTATTAGTATTAGCAATGAGTATTATGTTCAATAAACATTGACAATCTTTGCTCTCTTGAATGGTGTACAATTATTCTTGAAGTTAACAGATACTATTGTAACTGGCAGTGTTAAAACATTGTACTTACATTGGCCAGAAATGTAATTTAGACAACTTTTTCTCTACTAACTCTACACTAATTTCAACAAGAGCATGAACAGAAGTGTCACCTATAGAGCCTATAGTGGTGGCAGTGAAGTGTAATAGATGATACTCCATGTAAATCAGCAAACACCAGTGAATGAAGTAAAGATAATTGTTTATTGAACAAATGATGTGATGATTAGTCTTGACAGAAATTCTTAGGCAATTCGTCTCTAAAAGTGTGTTCACATCGAGGAGATTTGCGCTTTTGTTTTCGTGCCCAGAGCTGATAGAAAGTGAGTGACAGAAAAAGAGTCCGACAGACACCAGATGAATATTGAGCTGCTGCTGTCTGAATACCAATACGTTTTAAATAAACACCATAGGAACTACAAAAACATCGATAAGGAGTTGTTGTTGTATTAAAACATCTTCATCCAACATTTTGGCAAGAGATTTAAATGACAAACCCAAAATAAAATGTACACTGCTCATAAATCGTACTGACTACACACAAAACAAGATAGACCTATTTTAGAAATATATAATTAAGTAGCCTAATATATAGTAATCAGAATGACCGAGACTGCTATTAACCTATATTTGATTTTTGTGACTATTAAGTGATCTGTTTTGTTCTGTCAGTATTGTATTCAATAAATATCAGCATTTATAATTCACCTGTAATTCAATGTCTAATATTTTAAATACTAAAGCAGCACAAATTAATCTTTTACAGGTGTTGTGCCGAAATTGGAATCCCTGCCAGAATCTGAGTGCCCCTCGCGAGCACGCGCATGATGTCAGTTGGCGAGACAGTGGTGCAGCGAGTTTCAATAGTATCCAGCTGCAGACCTGCAGCACCACCAGTTTCAGAACCCGAGCGCCAGAACCGGAAGTGAGGGGCTGAGCTTAAGTTCTAACTCCAGCGCCAGAACCGGAAGCGAGGGGCGGAGCTTACGTTCAAAACCGAGTAGCGCCACCTAACGTTTTGGAGCGTAGTTTGCGTATACTTTATATGTATGTTATAATGATACATTAAGGTACAGTACAATAAGCATTTTAAAACATTGATCTTGTGTAATATAATTGTGTATAGTTATCCGTTTCATTGTATTATGAGAGTTAATTCCTGATCATGATGGTGAAAAATAATGCTTGAAACTTATGGGCATTTTATATAAAATATACTTTATTTCACAAGAACATGTGCAGCATGCATTTTTCTTTATGTAAATTAAAACATGTCAAAAAACTAAAAAAGAAAGAAAATTCAGCATAATTTTAAAAGAAACAATAAAAATGTATACAACAAATGACCAATTCATCCCTAGGCCCATTTTATCATGACAATCCTGTATAAATTAAACTTAAAATGTATCAAATGAGGAATTCGCTCTCAGGCCCATTTTGTCCTTACATTCTTGCTAAAATAACTCCTTGTCATCCCTGAACACAAAATGAAATAGAAAGGGCTCTCTGGAAGCTTCTGACTGTTCCAGGAGATTGTTGCGGGCCTTTTCCTTGTGGTCTTCATTCATTCGAATGAAAAGAGGCTCTTCCACTGGACCCCTGAGCAGATGGCTGTTGGAATGGAGCCATTTCACAGCTTCTTTCATGTGCCGGATTATTGGGAGCTCCTTCATTACAGAATATTAAATGAAAATGTGACTTTATAAATGTGACATATAAATGTATTATATGTTAAGATATATATATATATATATATATATATATATATATATATATATATATATATATATATATATATATATATACACTCACACACCGCCTCACTGCTGCTAAGCCTAGCTTGTTCTTCACAGAGAAGGGACTCTTGTAGGATTTCTGCACTGGAATATATATATCTTGGTTCATTTAAAATTGATCAGAATTCTGATTTATAATGTGAAAAACATGGTTTATTTTCTAAGTTACGTTTGGGTCAGAAAGTTTTACAAAGCCGAGACAAGGAGTTGAACCCAGATGCAGTTTATTGCACAAATCAGAAGAGAAAAACCCACAGATTAAATCAGGGTACAAGGTAACACAGATAACTGATGATCAACTAGTAAATATCTCATGAAACTAGAATTCTAGGAAGACCTGAACACACTAGAAGCGGGTCCAAATATGACATATTATGTTGCCATCTATTTCATTTTGTATATGGGAGGGGATGATACAAATAAATTATGCAAGATAACAATAGGCACAACACCGGCACAAACGAAGCACAAACGATTGAGCTTATTTTGGGCGAATTTAGAGCATGGAGGGGGGGGGGCAATATATATTATTTTAATATCTAAAAAACCGAGCAGCACAAACGATTGAGACTATTTTGCCGACGTTTTGCGTTGGTTGGGTGGGGGGCCTTGATGACGTACGATTTGGTGGACAATTATTGGCTCATCCCGAAGGGCTATGATTGGCTATTCTCATCTTGAAGGGCTGTAATTGGCTATTCTGCATCCTGAAGGGTTGTGATTGGCAATTCTCATCCTGGAGGGCTGTGATTGGTGAAGCGGTGAATTTGAAAACATTCCGTTTTCGCAAATAAGTTACCAGAGCGGGGCTAGTTGTCTACTAATAAAGTATTATTTAAGATATTCGGAATTTATCATTTGTATTAAAAAGTTCTAAATGAACCGTGTTTAACTGTAAACCTTAACAGTCGGTCTTTCTGGGTTAATCGGGAAGACACGATGGACGTTAACTCTTATTTTCAGTAAGTAGCATGTGACAGACACTATGTTTCTATATGTCAGATCGCCTTCAGTTGTTTGTTTTATCTGATTTCCTGCAATACCGAAACGTTTATTTGGATTATATAATTGTTTGATGGCATCATTATGTTGTCTTGACTAGGGTTTGTTGTTTTGTCAAAATCTCTAAACCAAGGCCAAAATGGCTGTAACTTTTAAACTACATCCACAGACTCCGTACAGTTCTCCAGACTGTCCTGACTATGTCATTCCACTGCTTTTTCCTTTAGCGGATCCCATAGACTTCCGTTGACGGAATGTACAAACAGCCCAAGACTATTCAGACCTGTTGTCTTTCTAAACTCATTCCCCCCACTAAAGTGTTTATAAGGTGTTTATGCAATGTAAAGATTCACCATATGCTTTGCACCTTAAGACACTATGACAGTTATATTAATCACGGTTCAAGTGTATTCATGCTTTTAGCTGCACATTTCCTAACTGTCTCTAATGATCACGACAGGGCCTTTGAGTCAAGTGTGAGTGGTTATGTTGGAGATGACCCCTTAGATCCTTGGGACAAGTAAGTCTTTAATTAATCTTTTTATCAATGGCTTGTCTTTATTCTAGTTATTTAATTCGATCACCTTTTCTGCGTGTTACAAATGTGTTTTGTGCTGTGGCAGGTTTGTACAGTTTCTCGAGTGCAAGCTGTCCCCAGAGGAGAGGAAGGACATGTATGTAGTGCTGGACCGCCTCATTCAAACCTTCATTCAAGACGAGCGATACCATAATGACCTGCGATACGTCACTCACTGCATCAAATGTGTAAGTTCACCCTTGCACAGTCACTGTTCTGAAGTCAGTGTCTTACTCTTTGAGACTGAATGATTAGTTTGGCCAATGAACACATTTTGGAAATGTACTCGCACTCATGTTGTTGCAAACCTACTGTAATATATGTTAATACTATATTTAAGGATAGTTTGGGCAAAATCACAGCTGTTTTCCATACAATGACAGCCTATAGTGTCTTTTCAAGCTCCAAAAAGGACAAATAAATAAACACCATGCAAGTTAAGATTACATATGACTCGTGCTCTATATTCCAAGTTAGGGTTGCAACTAGGGATACACCGATGTTTAAAATAACCATTTAGTCATACCCATTTATTCATTTTTTTGTTATTTAATCCCCCTTTTGTGCCAGTAAAACAAAGAAATCTTCATTCTAAAAAAGAAATGAGCTGCTTCTAAGTCTTTCAGCCCTGCATCACGCTATCTTTGAATGAGCACAAATTCAATCATACAACTGTATGAAACAACGTTTGATATAACCTTCTTTCAAATAACAAAGACTCTTTTTGTGAAAAATAACTTTTTCAAGAGCCTTTTTAGCCTGCTATACAACAGAATTTTTCACTAGATCACAGACCTGTCTGTGGAAGTGTTTAACTGTCTGTTAAACACTTCCACACCACTGACATTTTCTTGTGCTTATTTGAAAACAAACCACAGATGCCCACTGCATCTGTTGCCCTCTTGCCACATGACAGAGTCTGGTATTATAGTACCACCTGTTGGATCTACTCTGAAACTGCAGCTAGGTAGGCAACTGTTGTCCAAGTCCACCGCAAATAATCAAGATATTTAAATGGATGAACATCGGCCACTGCCATTGGTGAAAGACATCGTATTTGCCGATAGGCTGATGTCAGTCAAGGCGAATTTCGGCTGATACCGATGTTTGGCCGATACATCGGTGCATCCCTAGTTGCAATGGTATGAGATTTTCACGGTACGATAACCGTCTCAGAAAATATGACGGTTTCACAGTATTACACAATTATTATAATTTTTTTGGTTGAACAAATGCTTTATTATAATTGAAACATATACTGTATGTGCGCGACTGCTCCTGTCTGTACCTTTAACTTGGTGATTCTCAACTGGTTCTGCTTCAGGACGGATTTTACATTAGAAATCAAGTGGCGACCCATCATAGTAAAAACATAACCTGTATTTAATGTATCCTGGGTCGCATTTCCTTTTATGTTGCATAGTTTTGTTCATGGTTTTCCAATACAAGGACATGTGTCAAGTGACATTATTACCGACAGGAAGTTTTTTCTCCCCTTTTAAAAATGGAAGAGCATATTTACTTATGAGCCTATTATTATCCCATTTGTTTCCTCATTTCAAACAGAACATACATATTACACAGGAGGAAAGACCATGACCATGGTTAGGTCAGTGTAGCTAGTCTTAAATAATAGTAATAAGAATAATAAATTAATGTATTTATGAAAAATAAATACTAGCTTAAACGCACCTTGAAATGTCTCACTAGAATTGAAATTGGTCACATCAGTTTTGAGGTCTGCACTCCACAATCGAGGAAAGCCCGGTTGTTGCACGCACGTGTCAGAGAAATGATCGCGAGCTCGTTGCACGTGAGAAAGTGCGGATGAGAAGCTTTGAACTGATTGCGAAGATGAGAAGAACATGAGAAGCTTTTGACTAATGTCAGTCCCAAATTCAAGTTGTATTTCCACTGTAGCTCTCAAGAGCTGCATAGTCTTTTTTTGTGAAATACACAATGACTTAGAACTTTCCTTTTTGTATGAACTTGCACACTTTAACCACTTTCTCCAGGCGAGTTTCTACAGCGATCCGATTGAGGTGTACAGTCATCTGCACTTCCAGGGCATTGGAACACAAGCTGCAGTACTGTATGTGGAATGGGCCCATCAGTTTGAGAAGAAAGGGCTGCTTGCACAGGCTGAGACAGTTTACCAGAGAGCTCTAGAGAACAAGGCTCAACCACAAGACAGTGTGCTTCAACAGTACAAGTGAGTGAAAGCAAAACCACTCTGAGGATAGCTCATAGGTATTCATTGAGCTAAGATGAGCATCACTGTTATTTGAGTTTAGATATCTGTATAAACCCCTAACCTTAACGATTAAACCACACAATTTGTGCTACAGACATGAGTTACTCAAATTGTGTGGCTAAAAAATTCCATAGATTTACAATGATGGATGGACTCAAGTCATATATGGGAGTTTCTTCAACTTTGGCCACTTTTAGGAAGTCCTCTAGATTTCTAGAATTTTTTTGAAAGCCATGAAGTATCATTTTCAGCACATCTCAAATTCTGTATTTTGTTGTTTAACCCGGCAGGCCCCCAAATGTTTTTTGGTCGAAATAATAAATACAGTCTTGAACAACACAAATAAGTAATGTTTTAAAGCTCAGACGCTCTACTTTCTAATGCATGCAGGCAATAAATTTACATTTTACATTTATGCATTTGGCAGACACTTTTATCCAAAGTGACTTACAGTGCAATTATTACAGGGACAATCCCCCCGGAGCAACCTGGAGTTAAGTGTCTTACTCAAGGGCACAATGGTGGTGGCCGTGGGGTTAGAACCTGTGACCTTCTGATTAACAGCCCTGTGCTTTAGCCACTACGCCACCACCACTGGTCACACCAACAGTGCACTGTACATTTTATTATATATATATATACATATTTAACACAAAACACATCATATAGTCATGTGTCATATCTTATTGGAAAGCTCTTAAAGAGTAGAATATAACCAGCCTATTTGTTTTACTCTCAGACAGAAATATAGTGAGTACTAGAGAAGTATATGTCATTGACATTGACAATTATGTTGGTGTTGCTTAAATGCCACATTTTCATGTGAAAATAAATGGAAAATATAATATCATTACTTGGAGGTGATTATCTTTCAAACGAGTCCACACACAAGATAATCAGATGTATAGATCATTAGATAAGCTAGGATTAATAGCAATGGTTATGTGGCACTTGTGTGTGTGAACCTGTGTGTTAATTCCGGGAACATGGAGGAGCATAAACCAGTTATGCCTCTCACTGCTACCATCAGGCAGGCGGTATCGCAGCATCAGGACCCGCATCAGCCGACTTCATGACAGCTTCTTCCCCAAGCAATCAGCCCCTTTGAACTCTTGATCTCTCATGATCAATATACAATTACATTTATGCATTTGGCAGACTTACAGTGCACTTACTACAGGGACAATCCCCCCGGAGCAACCTGGAGTTAAGTGCCTAGCAGGTGGTGGCCATGGGGATCGAACCAGCAACCTTCTGATTAACAGTTATGTGCTTTAGCCCACTACGCCACCACCACTCTATATACACTCGATATATATCAGCACTGCACTTTATATATCTCTCACTGGCTGTCATAAAAGATTTTCACCAACTGTTGCACTTGAATAATCTAATATAAAGTATAGAGCTTGTACTCAAGCAGGAAAAATCTCTCATAAATGTATTTATTTAGAGGCCCCAACAGAGAAAAAATGTGCAAAGTGCAAAATGTTTTCAGGATTCTGGTAGAGACCTGTAATCTTCTGGAATGATATTAAAAGTTAAAGACATCAAAAGAACACAGAATTTCACTCTAAAGGAAACAAAATCTTCATTCATACGTGAGGATACAGAGATTTAAAATCAAACATCCATCTAAATATTGAATTTTGTATATGTAGTCCTATTAAGCTTAAACGTTATAAAAAGCTTTATATACAACACACAAAACATACCCAAGGAACAACTATGCTATGACTTTCTCAGCTTTTTCATACCTTCTAAATACAAATACTGACTCCATTCCCTCTCATTCACTTAATTGTGATGTGTTTTCAGGCTCTTTCAGGGGAGAATATCTGCAAATACTCAGACAGCACAACCAGGTAAAGCTTGTGGTACATTGGTCCTTTTCCTGTGGCCGTTACTGAGGACAATAATGAATACAGATTACTGCCTCTTCTGACACAGATAATGTGCGGCAGCCACTTCAAAACTCACATCTTGTCAATCAGAATCTCAGACAGAGAGATGCTGTTCAACCGCAGTGCAAGGTAAAGCCACACGCTGATAATCTGTGTGTGTGTTTCACTTCACTCTTTATAAGGAGTGTAGCTTCATCTTGATTTCTAATTCATACACATCAAAGTTAAATGCAACAAACTTGTTTTGCAGGAGCCAGAAGAGAGCTCTCCTGCTCCTAGAACAGTGCGCATGTAAGTGTTTATTATCATCGCTTCATGTTCTTCAATAAGATTGTTTTGATGACTTTACTGCTGTTTCGAGTAATAGCTGTGGTTTAAACCAGTGGTTTTCAACTGGTTTTGCTTCTGGACCAGATTTTGCAACTAAGTCAAGCCATCGAGTGGTGACTCAACACGGTACTAAAATGTTTATCGTGTAAAAGCAACATCAATATCATTAAATCAAACATTTTGACTGCAAAAGTATTAACCTAATATAGGCTGAATAGGCAAAGTGACATTTTTAATGCATAAACAACACATGGCTATAATTGTTATTACAATTAGCTATTGTACAAAGAGACATGAATTAGCAGCAATATACCGTAGTGATTGGACGCATAGAAAAGGGAAGCTTCTTTCACTCCATTTAAAAGTTTGTGAGCCTATTTATTTTGCTATACCATAAGTTGATTAGTTGCATTTCAATTAGAAAGTTTTTTTTACCAGGCATTCCATGTTAAACAATGAAAATTCATTTACAAAATACAACTTATAACATGCTTAAATTTGTGATTATCGAAGCAAAGAGTGAAATAAACCATTTCAATATTTATTGTTTGAATATGAATACTATCAGCTTTCCAAAAATGATGACTGTCCCAAAGTTGTGGCCTCATTTCAAAAATGCTAATAATGTCATTTCCATTTGTGTCCTTTTGTGTATGGCTTTTATCAAATAAAATAAAAAATGATCAAAAATAATCTCCTTTTATGCATGTTCAAACATTGTTAGTAGACAAATAATATGAAAAAAATAGTAACAGTGTGAAATTTGTTAACAAGTCTTTCAACATTTTAGAAGTCTGAAGGTACCCAAAATTGAAGAAAAACCCATTTTCATTTAGGATTGTTTTTGTTTTTTCAAGCTGTCCACGACCCTATCTGAAAAGACCTTTAACCCATTTTTGGGTTGTCAACCCAATTTAAAGTAAAGAATTAAGGAAACGTTCTGGTTTACTTTTATATGATAAACAGTTTCGGGACAGTGTTGAGTCGGCACTTGATATCCAGTGTAAAATCGGAGTCCTGCAGCACCAGTTAGTGAAAATGTCATTGTTATTAAGTGTTTCCTCTGTGGTCAGAATCTCTCGATCAGAGAATAACCCGAGCCGGACTAGCAGCAGTAACGCTGTGCAGTGTGTGTCCATGTACTGTGTGGATGAGCTGAAGTGTGAGGGATCAGAGATGTCTTTTGAAGAGCTCCGAGCCAGACGCTACTTCACTAAATGTAAACAGCAGGAGGAACAGCGCAGTCTGGGTGAGAGAACAATCCCACTATACAAACTGATCACCGTTCTCTGACATACTCACTTTACATTGCTTGAGATCACAGGCGGATGGAAGGATAGACAGATGTAGACAGTGTGAGGAACATTATACTGGAAATAACTGCCTGATAATTATTTGATCTAACTGCAATTATTGTGCACTTCAAATCCAGTCACATTTTACTGTCCAAAAAGGTCATTAAAAAAATGCAAATACACACAGAATCGCAAAGGTTTCCTTCATGAGAAATGGAGGGTTTAATTGGAGAGACTTAAAATGATGTGCGAGAGAAGAATTTGGGCATAATTAAATCTCATTTTAGACAATACATTATAACCCTTTCCCCGCCAAACACAGAATTTTCCGTGTTTTATGAAAAAACGCTTCCCCGTCAAACACGGAATTTTCCGGGTTTCCGTGTTTTAGGTGTTATACGGTAAGGAAGACCCCTCCGCATGTTTTGAAAGAGTACGCAACTCTTTGATCAAAGAAACAGACTGCGATCGTCTCAAACATGAAGTGGAGTATTGAGAAGCTCAAAATATCAGACATAAACATGCCTTTTTATCAGCTTTTTGTCTGAAATGTTGTTTTTGACAAAACCTACCTCTGTTCAAGTCGCAATAAAAAAAGAACAAATGAAGATAAAATAAAATCGTTTTTTTTGCCTAAAAGCAGAGGCCCAGATCTTTATTGTGATATATAGCATCTTCATATATTCATGGAAGAAAATATTCTGCGGGCCATTAAAGTTTAGCGAAAATCGTCAAAAACCCTGGTGGTGGCTGGCAACTTTTTTTTAAAAACGCTGGCGGGAAAGAGATAATATAACAGCTATTCAGCTTGGCTGGTTTGTAAAATGTAAAATGGATTTAGACTAATGTTGAACAAAAAGAGACATAATTGAACTATTTGGAAATATTTTAATATTCAAAATATTATTTTTCGCGTCATTTTACCCCTGGATATGGAAAAATATTTTGTTTACGTTTTTAAAGCCTTAAAAGGGAATTTTTTTTTTTTTTATATGATTCCAATTTAAATATGAAATAATACTTCTATAGGTGAATTTGTATGTGGATTATGACAACTTGTATGACCAATGCATTTCAAACACTCATGCCAAGAGGGAAGAACAGTGAGCATTATTTATTTGGCCTTGGTTTAAGACAGTGTAAAAAAGGTCGATTGGTGTAGATGAAGCAAACAGAACGGTAATATATTACTTTAGTATAACACAAATCTAATAATCAGAATAATACTGATAATTCAGCATTATATTATAATAATAATCCTATAAAAGTAGCTTTGCACAGTAAAAACATTTAAAGGTAAATAATGCTTTTAATTAAGCTACTTTGTATCATTGTGTGTGAAATATAAAGAGCAAATCAATGAATATGTTTGAATTTTAATCTCTCTTGTGTTTATTAATTCAAAATGAATTATTAGATTTTTATTTAATGTCTTTCAAATATTGAATCTTGCTACAATGGATTAAATGATGGATCCTCTGATAAAACAAACCAAAACACTTTTGAGCCATTTTAGAGCAAATACATAATCACTGAAATATATATTGTCAATAGGCTGAAAAATATCGAGATATAATTTAAGACATATCGCCCAGCCCTACCGATAACTAAGGTGGTGGAAAAGTATACATTTTGGCAAAATATTTTTTTATTATTCTTATTGTTCACGAGATGTGAAGTTACAGACAGGACACATTTTCATATATTCATGTTTTTTTTATGCCCTCACTTTAATACTTGATTTACCTAATCAAAATAACCATATTTGAATTGAACCGAAGATAAAAATGAAAAGAAAAGAATGAGGTTTTGCCCCAAGTGAAGGAGTTCAAGTACCTCGGGGTCTTGTTCACGAGTGAGGGGACAATGGAGCGGGAGGTTGGCCGGAGAGTCGGGGCAGCAGGGGCAGTATTGCACTCGCTCTATCGCACCGTTGTCACGAAAAGAGAGCTGAGCCGAAAGGCAAAGCTCTCGATCTACCGGTCAATTTTTGTTCCTACCCTCACCTATGGTCATGAAGGTTGGGTCATGACCGAAAGAACTAGGTCGCGAGTACAAGCGGCCGAAATGGGATTCCTCAGAAGGGTGGCGGGCTTCTCCCTTAGAGATAGGGTGAGGAGCTCAGTCATCCGTGAGGAGCTCGGAGTAGAGCCGCTGCTCCTTTGCATTGAAAGGAGTCAGTTGAGGTGGTTTGGGCATCTGGTAAGGATGCCCCTGGCCGCCTCCCTAGGGAGGTGTTTCAGGCACGTCCAGCTGGGAGGAGGCCTCGGGGAAGACCCAGGACTAGGTGGAGAGATTACATCTCCACACTGGCCTGGGAACGCTCGGGGTCAGCCCAGTCAGAGCTGGTTAATGTGGCTCGGGATAGGGAAGTTTGGGGCCCCCTGCTGGAGCAGCTGCCCCCGCGACCCGACTTCGGATAAGTGGTTGAAGATGGATGGATGGATGAAGATAAAAATATGAATCAATTTTGTCAATCAGTGTTTCTTTTTATTTCACCTCCAGAGCCCACTGTTATACTGTAGTACCAAGTATTCTAATTGTAGAATCCTCCACAGAGGAGCGGAAAAGCTCCATGTAGGAATTAAAAATAAAATCTGCATCCATATCGGCACAGATTTTTGCAGAAAACCAATAGGTCCAAAAATCAACTGTTGGTACAGATTAATCAGTGAAACCGATATATCAGTCTACCTCCTATTTCATATATACACTGATGAGCCAAAACATTATGACCACTCACAGGTGAAGTGAATAATGTTGATCAGCTCCTAACAAGGTCACATGTAAAAGTCTGGGTAGATTAGATGGTAAGCAAACAATCAGTTCTCATAGTCAGCGTGTTGAATGCAGGAGAAATGGGCAGGAGTAAAGACCTGAGCGACTTTGATCAGGACTAAATTGTTATGGCCAGATGACGGTCAGAACATCTGTGAAACAACAAGGCTTGTGGGGTGCTCCCGGTCAGCAGTGGCGATTACCCTAGTAGCGATTACCGGGTACTTACCGACAGTGGTCCGAGAAGGGACAAACTACAAACCGGCCACAGGGTGTTGGGCACCCAAAATCATTGATGGGTGAGGGCAATGAAGGCTATCCTGTCTGGTCTGAACCGACAGAAGTCTACTGTGGCACTTCACAGAAAATGTTAATGATGGTTACGGGAGGAATGTGTCACAACACACAGTGCATCACACCATGCTACATAGCCGCAGACCGGTCAGAGAACCCATTACCACTGTCCACCATCGAAAGTGCCTACAGTGGACGAGCAAAGTGTAGTGGAACCTGGTCGCCTGGTCTGAGTCCCACATTCTTTTACATCATGTAGATGGATGTGTACATATGCTTGTTAACCTGGGGAAGTGTTGGCACCAGGATGCACTGTGGGAAGACAACAAGCCGGTGGAGAGAGTGTGATGCTCTCGGCAATGTTCTGCTGCGAAACTCTGGGTCCGTTCATTGCCATTCATGTGGACGTCAATTTGACCTAAACATCGTTGCAGACCAAGTACACTCCTTCATGGCATTGGTATTTCCTGATGGCAGTGGCCAGGGGTGCCAGAAATATGCACACTTCTGGCGAATGGATTAATCGTAGTATAGCATGAGAATTGACTGAAAAAGACTGACTACTAGCTGCTTTGAGTCATTGCTTTCGTATTCTTGATAGAAAATAATGATAAAAATGATGTCTCACTCAAGCCATAAAAAGATTAGGCTTCAGCAAACTTTAGACAAAACAAGTGATGGGTGCACAAGAAACATGCTTCATTAAGCTTTGATACCTAAACAAACAATTTATTTTGATTCAATGCTTCTAAGGATACATCACATTGGTCAATACATGTGATTAGAGGTCGACCGATATTGTTTTTTTCAGGCCGATGCCGATCTTTTGAAATCCGGGTCGGCCGATGGCCGATTAATGCTGCCGATTTATTTTGGTCAATATGTGCTTTTTTTTTTACCTCTTATTTGAACCTTTTATTTGAAAGATAAAATGTAACACAAATAATTACTTAAGATAGACAACATTTCTCAACAAATACATTTATTGAACACTTGACCAATCTGCACTTGTACGCTTAAAATTAAAAATGTATAATGTAAAAACATATTGTATAAATAATGTATAACAAATATATTAAATAAACAAAGCAGGTGTTACTGAACTGCTCCGAGACACGAAGGTTGAGATCCAAATGCAGCTTTAATTAAGGGGCAATCCAGACACGTTATCCAATATTCAGAGCATCCAAGAGAAGCACAGGCATAACTAGGGATGGTATTGTTAAGGTTTTAATGGTATTACTATCTTACCGATACTGCTTATCGATCCGGTACTTCAACGGTATTCTTAACGGTTCTTTTTGTTATATATATATATATATATATTACACAAAGATAAACGTTATATAGGCAGAGTGATTTAATTTCAGGAAGGTCTACTAACATTACTGTTCAGGTGTGGTCTAAAAGAAATCTAATAAAGTAATCAATTTATATTTATTAGTCAATAAAATAACACTGCATAGTTTATCATAGATAGATTAATGCTTCTTAATGCAGAAGTTATTCATTCAAGAGCTGTAATTGATTTTCTCTTTGCCTTTTGTTGTTTGATTCGCAGTAATGGCTCAATCGTCACATGTTTAATAGACCGCTTCCCCTTTAAGACCGAGTTCAGATCTAATAGGCTCCTGATGCAGCATATTTTCTCCCAACTATTTCCATAACTACGTCCATTTAAGACATATACTGTGTTTAAGTGAATCTCCAAGCCGGTCGTTTTGACATATTTTTGTGTATATTTGATCGTTTAGACGCGCACATGAAACCCAAAATAGCCAATACTTTGCTTGTCTCGTTGTGGTCCATATCGGAGCGCCACGCCTTGGGAACGGTATCTCTTGCGCTCTTTTTATTATTAAACGCGTCCCGCAATTTAGCAACAGTAGCTAGACTGCATTTTACAACAATCACCGATCGTGCTGATTCTGAAATAAGTTTGAGTTTTAGGGAGAAATGTCAGTGCACCGCTGTGAAGGGAAGGAAGTTGTGCTAGACAGAATGCGGCTTATGTATAAATATTCTTTTTATAATCTTTGGAAGGTGAAATCTAAAATAAAATCAGACTAATAATCACAGATCTAAACGAGGCTATGTTTGAATATTTAGTTCTGTCACTCATTAAGCAGGGCTCGTTTTGTGCTCGCTGTAGAACCGCGTGAGAGATCTCTCTCTCTCTCTCTCTCTCTGACTGCTGAACAGCTAAATTGCATCACAGACAAATGGTTTCATATTATTATACATAGAAATGGTTGGCTGAAATAAAATAACTTTCTCTTTATAGCAATAAAGAATGTATTTTCTTAATTTCTCAAGTACCGACAGCAGAACCGATAACATCCGAGCTTACCAAAGCCAGTCTTCACTAGCCTACAGCGCGTTGGTATCTTTTTATTACTTATTTCTCTGCATTGAGTGACAACCTTCTCAAATATAAGACACACAAACAGAACAAATAAAAGTCTCAGATTCACTGTCTGTAATTGCAAAATTCTTGCTTACTTATTGTGACATGATAGCAACCCTTCTGCTGTGATAATGCAACTTCAACTACGCTATCAATATCCAAAGTAGCCAAACGTCATGTCGCGTTTTTTCTCGAAGTTGGCAGTAACATATCAAAAGTTTTTAATTAAATCTAAAGAAGTTATACCAATTTAACCCTTACTGTTTTCTCCAAGGAATTTAGCTCCTTCCTTAGGCACTGGATGAGGTCTGCTCACTCTGCTGGAAAATGACTCTAGGGGCAGCGTGCGTCGAACACGTGTTCCACAACAACACTAGGCTGCCCACAGATGCGCCTGCCTAATAATCGGCTTGATATGCGTGGATATTGGCCGATGCCGATTATGTAAAAAATGCAAAAAATCGGCCGGCTTTTTTCATTATCAGCATCGGCCGATACATTTTCAAAAAGTCAGAATATTTGCGCATTATTATTAGGCAGGCGCATCTGTGGGCAGCCTAGTGTTGTTGTGGAACACGTGTTCGACGCAACATTTTCAAAAAGTCAGAATATTTGCGACATATCGGTTGACCTAGTGGTCAACCGATATGTCGCAAATATTCTGACTTTTTTCATTATCAGCATCGGCCGATACATTTTCCCGTTTGGACGATTTTTTTTCTTGCGGGCACTAAAAATTGCCTGCTTGCATATGAAGCGGCCGAGACATGTAAACGACCAGTCATGGTTTGTTTTCTTGTTACGTGCCATCATGTTATTACAATAATAGACCGGTGTGCAACACAGTGTCATTTAAACAGTCCGCACATCAGAGAGGCGGCAGACACATTTGAGCTCATAATGTTAAAGTGCTCACATGTTTCATTCTCCCTGTCTCTCCTCAACAGTTGCCTCCCTGTAACCTTTAATGTATATGTTGATAAACTCTATTTTGAATCTTGGAAGCTGGTCTGGTATACGGAATGTTGTTGTGATGATGTCACAACCAGTCCACTTTGCATGTGTGTCATAAAATGGGGTTTTCAGTTTGTTTGGGCAGCAAAATCTTCTCTGACTTCACTGGAGCTCGCTGTGTTAGTATTCTAATAAGCCTTGCATCATGGAAATGTGACTTGTTTTTGAAACACACCATCACATATGAGCTGTAACGACAGTTGTTTGATCAGCGGAGGAGCACCGCAGAGTTTGGGAGGAGGAAGAGGAGGTGAGGAAGATGAAGCAGCTCTTGAATGATCTGGAGAAGAATGTGACTCTACATCAGGCAGAGCAGAGGAACCCAGAGACACGCACTCTCCAGGTACAGACTTCTTCAAACACTCTGTTTGTTAGGACCGGTTTAAGTCAGAGATTGATTGGTGTGAAAGAAATGAGCCCACTCATTGGTATATTATAATACAAATAATTGGTAAATATTAATGGTAGTTTTCCCCTGCCCACACAGCCCTGCTTACATCTGCAGCAAAGTTGTTTCAGTGGCAGAGAAAGTCATTATTTTTTTATATAATATAATGAAAACAAACATTTTGATTCCCTGTAGAGTCACATGCAGGAGCTGCAGATAGCAGCACTGCACATGGCTGAAACCACAGAGTCAGTGTCAGCGCCTCATACAGGACTGCATCTCCGCAGCGAGCAATCTACAGGACACAAGGTTAAATTAGGCTGCACTCCGTCCTCCAGACTCATGTCAGAATCAAGCCACGCAGTACACGGCTCCCTGGCTCAGTGTGTGAGTGGCTCTAGAGAGAGCATGCAGGAACAGGCTGACATGGTGTCAGGGCACACGACAGGAACGCATACCATATCACATGGCAATGCCAGCACATCCCTGATGATAAACTACCACTGCTCAGTCCAGGAAAGCAGAGGAGATCAGTAAGTATCAAACACATCATATCAACTGTCCAAGTTCAACTCACTGGGTCTGTTTAAAAAAAACAAAAAAAAACTCTAGTAGCTTCATAAGCAGTTGCGTTCTAAACCACCATCTTTACGGCCATGAAATCTCATAAGTGAGTGATTTGGAGCACTATACATGAGAGGCAAGTCCGTTCAGAATTGCTCACAATTAATTTCAATCCACCGTTTTCCTGACCAACATGGGTGCTCTATGATTTCTCATAAAATGTAAAAACTACCAATACGATTGAGCGTTCCTGACAGAGAACAGCCACTTGTGCAGTGATATCAACATGACTAACCTCTGTCCATCGCTTCATGTCATCTGACCACTTCAAAAATGATCATCGTGACTGTAAAGTATCAGCACTATGGAGCCACATGCTTTTTTTCTAGACAATTAAAAACAAAAATGTATATGCTAAACATCACGTTATCGTCTAAGAACATAAGCTGCGCTAGTGAAAATACAGGCTTCCTTTAATGGAACTACTGCGTACAGGAAAAAGGTGGATACAGGTGACGTAAGAGGAACGATGCTTAGGAATTAATAAAAATCCCTAACCCAATTCTTCTGCTTTCAAACAAATTCGGCATTTAACTCATTCTGTACTGTTTGTAGTATAGCCATGAATAAGGTGTCAAATTGACCTGCTTATTGAGGAGAGGTGTGATATGTCTTTTGTAAGCGATCTAGTGTTTGATGTTTGCTTGATTGGTAAAATTTGACAACCAGTGCTCCTCTCCAGATCTAAATGCCATAGGGACATGAGATGGGCTCATTTGACTCCGATAGCAAGGAATATTATAGTATCACCCTGGCAAGAATTTTTTTTGATTCCTAAATCACTTTGTTTTTCTGAGCTGTGTCCTTCTCTGTACTTAGTGAGGTCTTTAAACCGGATGAGGCAGATGGAGATGGAAACGCAGACAGTGAGTATTCCTTTTTGTGGATATACCATCCTATAGAGCTGCTATATGTGCACTCGCTCATTCTGTCTCTCTCTCTTTCTCAGCATCATGTGGAGGTTTCAATCTCTCTCACGTTACTCCAAACACATCTATGGGTTTCCTTCACACCACACCTTCCCGTGTTCTCCCTTCCCCCACGGTCAACACACGAGAGGCTTTGGGTAAGATCAAACACACCTCATTTAAGGCTTTTAGGCCAGATGTCACTTTTTAGAGATCGTATAGTCATTCATCATAATTTGCCTGCAAACCTTTGGTATAATATTTTGATCTGTAGATAGTGTTTCATTGTATTTGCCCTTGTGTTGTGTTACTGGTGTGTTTTGTCATTTTTAATTGACTGATCTGTGTCTTTTCATGTAGGTTTGATCATGGACATGTTTCAGGCACCCACCCTCCTCCAGGAGACCATGTTCAACAGCATCATCCAGCCTGAGGACAGCTTTGAGAAGAGCTGCAGAATCACTAGTACGTCCTGGAATCATCACTGCTCTAATGATTCTTTTAGGACTTTTGAAGAAGCCCTCCCTTACATAAGACCTTTTAATAAACTGGTCAAAGTGTCATTTGTTTGTGATTCGGCAGTAGTGTATCTTTTCCAGTAACAAGCTACTATTTCCAGTGAGTGGTGCTGTATCCCCTTAAAACGCTTTATTCGTCACATTGTATTGTGAACACGGCAATAGAGTCGAGGGGGTAATCAAAAGACACTTTTCCACCATCGCGGCAAATATTTCTTATTGCAAAACTGCACCATTCCGTGTCAATCCGGGCCACAGTTTGGTCCGTGGTTACAGTTTATTTTACCATTGCAGTGAAATCAAGAGAATGTCAATAACAGATCCATCTGTGGCTACACTGTGAAAGGTAAACATTGCAGTGAGTGTGCTATAATGTCCCTGTTTTTCCCTGGTTTTACTCTAAGTGACTTCAGACTGTCAGTCACATAGATTCTGTTTTTGTCTGGTGGTGCTGGAATAACACTGTGGAATCTCATTGTCTCAAAATTCCACCCCACATAGCTGTATATTGAACATCAAACCTGTTCTGATTGGCTGTGATTTTGTCAATTTATCTGCATTTCACTTTTGACGCTTGAGTTTAGAAATTGCATTTTGTTGTGTTGCACCTGGTTCTGGTTCACATTCTGATTCTGTCGTTTGTGTTTTTAAGGTAGTGCCCCCTCATGTGTTAAACCACCTAGCATGACTCCATTCAAGATTTTCCAGGACAAAAATGATCAGGAGAATGGAGGGTAAGATTAGGCCTTCAGCTACTCTTTAACATGAATGGTTTCAGTTTCGCTCTCTGACTGTCTTCTATCTGTGTGTCCTGCAGTGCTGATGTGGCTCTGAGCATAACAAAACCAACCGTGAGCCGGGCACTGATGGAAATCGCAGTATCCAAAGCCAATGTAAGGACCATAAACCAGCAGCACAAAACTGCATTTATCAACTTGCTTAAAGGAATCATGAGGAATCAAATTGAATATAAAATATTTATAATTACCATATAAAAGAGCTTGATGTGCTATGAAAACGTCCTCCCAGTCCAAAAAGAGCTTCTATTGAAACAAAAAAAAATATTTGCGGTGAAACAAATATTGACGTCAGAAACCTGAAAAAATTAAATGGCATGTATGAGCCCTTTAATATTCGCCACTGACCAGGCCTTCATTAAGAAACGAAACAATAACCACAAATATTTGATGCTTTGTTGATGTTGCTTTTTGCTGTTGTATATCGGTTTATCAGGACACGCCAATCAGCACTGAGTCTATAACAGATGAGAGTACTGTATGGGGCGCTCGTAACGTTTCAGTGGACCCGTGTCCCAACCACACCCGTGATTTCACCCTGTCCGCTCATCTGGTGTCCACACCCCTTCACCCTCACGCTCCTCACTCATGGGGTATGGAGCAGGAGCAAGGTATTGAACTGCATGATAGCATGAATCATTATTGAGCTTTTAATAATATAATGTATTAGTCCAACCCTCTTTATCAAGCAGTATAGTTATGATTGTTTTCTCGCAGAGGAAAACATGCCGGTCAGTACTGTTGGCTGTCCTGAGGAAAACCCATTCATGCGGCAGCCCACTAAACTCAGGTACTGTCCTTATGAAACACATCATCATTATTCTGGAGCATTATAACCATTTCTATCAGTTTCTTCCCTCAAAGATTAAATGTTTACCTGTTAAATACATAAACTGATCAGTAGAGATGATTTATTTTCCAAAAACTTGTGAGCGGCCTTGCTGTCTACATGGGCAGCATTGTAAATAAAAATCAGTCCGACGTGACTAATTTGAAACACTCTACACAAGCAGCATCTCATATAGCAAGCAGTGTCATAAATTGTGTTTCTCACATGAAACGCACGAAAGATGCCACTGTCAGTTGAGTCAGACATTGCTAACCAAGCAACTTTATACTGCAAGCGCAAAAATACACAGCACACATACATATTCGGTTAAAAAAAAGATCATTTATGTTGAATATTTTTTTACAAATAATTTTAAGTATTGAATGAAAAATTGTTAATGTATTAATAATTTTTCCAACATGAGATCTCAGAAGTCCATAATGTATTCAAATTCTACCTATGTAGACAGCTCACTAGATTTCTGAATGCTCTGTGACATCTTATTCTTTTTTTTTTATGTAAATGGCAGCGTTTTATATAAAAATGGTAGATATATTTGGAATGGCGTACTACCATAGTATTTTTGCAGTATGCACAAATTAGAATTTCCTCAACCTGGATGGCAAAAAGGGTTCCTTCGGTCATGGAGTTATCTGGGACTTTTTATATGGTGTTTTCCAGGCCTAAAAAGTTTATATGGAATTTTTATCTCACTTGCTTTAATTTGTTATTTTCCAGGCTGGGAGCAGTTTGTAATTTAACCAAACGTTAACTTGACGTGCTTAAAACCATTCAGCCTAAAGGTGGAATTGTGCTTAATGTTTCTTGCAATTGATTGGACTGTTTCTCATTTGCCTTCAGTCCAATCTTGGAGCAGAGTCCAGCAGATGAGAAGCCGCCTGAGGTGGCAGAATGCAGCATGCAGGCTCAT
Organism: Xyrauchen texanus; assembly: GCF_025860055.1. Taxonomy (NCBI): domain Eukaryota; kingdom Metazoa; phylum Chordata; class Actinopteri; order Cypriniformes; family Catostomidae; genus Xyrauchen; species Xyrauchen texanus. The sequence continues at coordinate 41,487,183 of NC_068303.1, forward strand.
GGCACTATTGTTGGAGAGGGTGTGCCTTTGGCCCATCAGAGTCAAGGGCTTTCTCTGGTCCAACAAAGCCAAATGACCTGCAGCAGCAGGAATCCACTGGCCGCTCTGTCCTTCCCTGACCAGACAACCCTGAGGGCAGAGGACGAGTCCATGAAGTCAATCAACACGAGCACCAGACCCAGCTGGAGCATCTATCGGAGCCCAGAGAAAGAGCCAGATGTCCCAGTGCATCAAGACTCAGTTAATGTTCTCTTGCCAAAGAGGTCCTTTCACAGGCACAAGACCTTGAAAAAGCCATTGGAGAGTCAGGATGTTGTTAGCAGGTCCCTCTGTGAGCGAGATGTCCTGATGAGTCCAAAACCTGCTCCGGGACTGCACTGGTTACAGGTGGACAACTTTGCACACACAGCAGAATCAGATCTTGATGTTATGATGAGTCTGACCTCCGGAGCGGAACGGAGCGTCATCGCCAAGCCTACCTGGACCATCTACCAGAGTCCAGAGAAAGCAACCGAACCAGACTTCCTGTGGGCAAAGAATCAAGAACCATTGGCAGAACATGATTTAGATGTGCTCACAGCTCAACAGGAAGTAGAAGTTCTCCATCCCAAGAAATCATTCCAGCAACGGAAGTCTGGGGCAAAGATTTTGCAGACGTTTCATGAGTCTCTCTTGATTAGTCCAAAGCAAGCATCTAAACCAGCTCAGGAGGAGCCCATGAGTCCAGACCCAGCACCAGGACTAAACTGGCTCTGCACCAACAGCCCACAACGGTCAACGGAACCAGATCTGAACGTCATGGCCACCCCACCACAGAGATCCAAGAAAATCTCTTTTCCTGCTAGAGCAAATACAATGCTTCTACCGAGTCCTGCTCCGATGGCTGTCAGTGGAATGGAAGTTCCTACGAGCCCCATGGACACATCCAGACAAGGTATTATTGCCATCACTGCACTCCTGAGCTGTTTAAGTGACTGACTGCTGTCTGTGCATGAACTTGCTAATGCTTTACTTGTGTTATAACAAATTATAATATCCTATCCTGTAAAGTACAAGTGTGGGTAAAATTTCATCCCAACATCAAAAGCAAAACAATTTTTTTGCATAGGGAAAATCAAGTCTATTTTTAGGACCATTACTATTTTTGTTATTGTGACATTTTCATGACAATTAATTGCATTTTCCCACCAATTCTCATTGCCATTATTTAAAATTGTGTTACTTATTATTGTAATGCAAACAAATATTTGTTTAAATGTATATTTAAATCGTTAAGTATTTGTACATCATGGTGGTATTTGATTTTATCCCTTTCATATATGCATTTTTTTTTTTGTGTGTGTGGACAGGATGATTTTAATTACTGAAATACAGTTATAATGAGAATCTAATGCGAATCATCATTGGGAGTGAGTACTGCAAACCAGCTCAAATGTAAAACATCCATATGCATTATAATGTTGATGGGGAAATAAGCTTAATTATCATGAAAATACTGTCACGAAGTAATTTTCGTTATGCAAAATGTGTAAAACTCTCTCTCTCGCAATACAATTATTAGAATGTTGCAATGATTAATTTAAAGGTTACAACATGTATTTTTGTGTTGTTTTCTTAAGGCATTGTAAAGCTATTCATAATGCCTTGTAAAACATGTTCCATTGTAATGCATTATCATCTTTAAATTAATCATTGTAACATTCTAATAATTGTAATAAATAATAACTTATTATTTATAAATGTAACCATATAACTAGGCCTAATAATTTTACGAATTTAAACTATTTATCTATCTTTTATTAAGTGCATAACAATGCACACAATACATGCAGTACAAAATAACACTTGAAACTGGGTGTTCGTTACATATTTTAATGCATTATAATACTCTTTAATGGTGTAAATATTTGACATATAACTGCTTATACCGATCAGCCACAACATTAAAAGCACCTGTTTAATATTGTATAGGTCCCCCTTGTGCCGCCAAAACAGCGCCAACCCATTCTGAGATGATATTCTGCACACTGCAATTGTACAAAGTGGTTATCTGAGTTAATGTAAACTTTGTCAGTTCAAACCAGACTGGCCATTCTCTGTTGACCTCTCTCATCAACAAGACATTTCCCTCCACAGAACTGCCGCTCACTGGAAGTTTTTGTTTTTGGCATCATTCTGAGTAAATTCTAGAGACTGTTGTGTGTGAAAATCCCAGAAATACTCAAACCAGCCCATCTGGTACCAACAATCATGCCACGCTCCAAATCACTGAGCTCACATTTTTCCCCATTCTGATGGTTGATGTGAACATTGAAGCTCCTGACCAGTATCTGCGTGATTTTATGCATTGCTGCCACATGATAGGCTGATTAGATAATCACATGGATGATTGTTGGTGCCAGGCAGGCTGGTTTGAGTATTTCTGGGATTTTCATGTGCAAACAGTCTCTAGAATTTACTCCGAATGGTGCGAAAAACATAACATCCAGTGAGCGTCAGTTCTGTGGACAGAAATGTCTTGTTGATGAGAGAGGTCAACAGAGAATGGCCAGACTGGTTTGAATTGACAAAGTCTGCGGTAACTCAGCAGTCAGCTTGCCATCTGTACAGGCAACATGCCTCATCAAACAGACCACCTTCCACAGACGTGCTTTTGCACTCTAAGACAGAACATAACAGAATGCATTGGTCCCGAGAACCATTTTTTCAAATTACGTTTAACTTAAGTACTGTTTTTTTTTTTAGGACACTGTGTTATGACTCGTGGCGCTGAAAACTAGAGAGACATGGCACATCCACAGTAAGATGCTTCAAAAGTAGAACATTTGCTAAAACAAATGTCTCATTAAGAATACCAGCAGGGGGCCTGGGTAGCTCAACAGTTAAAGATGCTGATTACCACCCCTGGAGTTCCGAGTTCAAATCCAGAGCATGCTGAGTGACTCCAGCCAGGTCTCTTAAGCAACCAAATTGGCCTGGTTGCTAGGGAGGGTAGAGTCACATGGGGTAATCTCCTCGTGGTCACCATAATGTGGTTCTCTCTCTCTCTGTGGGGCACGTTGTGTGTTGTGTATGGATGCCGCAGAGAATAGTGTGACGCCTCCACACACGCTATGTCTCCGTGGTAATGCGCTCAAGCCACGTGATAAGATGCACTAATTGGCGGTCTCAGACATGGAGGCAATTGAGATTGGTCCTCCGCCACCTGGATTGAGGCTAGTCAATACGCCACCCCGAGGACTTGGAGCGCATTGGGAACTGGGCATTCCAAATTGGGGAAAAAAAAAGAATAGCGGCACTTTGGCAAGTGTCTCACAGAAGTGTTTTGGTTAGGCATATATTAACGAGTGTGGAGTCAAATGGCTTATCTAGATGTTTTATTTTTTTTAATTTTTTATCAAAAACTGAGTTTAAAGGATATTAAAAGAGAAAACATAGAGAAAAATATGGGGATTTTAGAATCAATATCTGTAGGCCATAAGCTGGAAATCGAGCAAGCTCACTGGGTTGCAATCTAGACAGACCTCTGGCCAAATTTCTGAGTTCATCCGATAAAGATCTTGTGTTAAGCGAGGAGTAATGGAAGGCTTTCATGGAAGAAGCACAGCATTTTTTTGGTTCCCAGACTTTGCGAACTTGATGAGAGAAATGTGATCAATTCTAAGAATGCAAGAAACTTTTACATCAATGGAAGGTCGCTTTTGCACTGATATTCCTGGACAAATTGAGAATAGATTCTAAGGATGGCTGTAAAACAGACTGTTTGAAGATTCTGCGTGCTCTTTTTGTGCTGGTTCCGCCTATCGGCTGGAGTTCATTTTGTAGAATAACACACCTTCAAGACAGTTTTATGGATGAAGCTACACACTTTTTGTGTTTATTCTGCCTATTGCCTGGAGTGTGTTTTATAGATGATATTTTGCTGTGTAATTCTGTCTCACAAAATGTGTATAGAAGCACCGGACTTGAGCAATCCGATGGCAAGTTTGTTGCGGGGGCTGTCATAGGTGTACATGGACTGTTTGAGTTTGGAGGGATGGATGCCAGTTGGCGCTGTCATGCATGGGATTAATGAGCACATTTGTTCTTTAGTGCTGGCTCAAGTGCAGGGGAGTCATTACACTGATAAGTAAACATCTACATTTCAAAATTATCAAGCAGAGTCAAGACAAATTAGGAAGAGTCTTTATTGTTTTAACAGTAATTTGGGGACAAAGTATTATTTTGGCTAATTATTATGCATGTAACATTGATGATCAGGGCTTTTTTTTATAGATCTTGAAGGGATGTTGCAAGCCGCTGGCACCCCTCTTGATGTAATATTTGGAGGAGACTTTAATCTTTTGATGGGGTGGTGGCGGGAGGCATGGCACATAAGCTTTTCACAGATTATAATTTATTATTCATGTTGGACTCCACTAGATCTATACCTTTCCTCCACATAATTATTAATTCCTTTTCTCAGGATACAGAGGTAATTGGTCTAAATCCAAAGCTTTGGCTCTTAATCCATACTGCCGTTAACCTCTTTTCAGCCAGGCGCCTTCTAGTGGCCCAAACAGGGCATAAAGTATTTGGCTATTTTATTCCCAGCAAATTTGTGTGATTTAGTCAGTTAATTTGGACCCTTTAAAAAAAAGGTTTTCGAGCGATGTGGGCAGGTTGGCATTTCTCTAGTTGTAGAATTCACAATTAATTTTAATATAACCTTCCCAATCATAGAGCTGCAAGGGATTGTCTTATGCAATTTAAGATTTTACGTCGATTCTATTGGACCCTCTCTATATTTTATAGGCTTGGTCTGAAAGAGACACCCACCTGCTGGCGATACCAATCAGAGGATGGGGACACAACCTATGTTTTTTTTTTTTTTTTTTGTTGTGTGTTAATATCCAAGAATTTTGGTTGAGGGTTCAAAGTTTTTGTGTGACGTAATGGGCACTCAAATACAATTTTGTCCCAGACTGTGATTTGGGCGAGGGGACGGTCATCAATATGGGGGATAAACACACAAAAAATTAGGTTCTGACAAGTGTTATGATTGGCAGGCAAATTGATCTTATGGGATGGAAGTCGGCTGGAGTGCCCTCATTTCAAGAGTGGTGGGCAGAGATGGGGAGGGTGGTGGCATTCGAGGAAATTTCATGTAGAAGGCTGGGAAACTCAAATTTATTTGATAGGAAATGACCAGCTATTTGGCCTTCTTGGAGGGCTCTCAAGGAGCATTATATATATACAGACTTTGGCTTGTGTCTAGTATGCGCTCATCATCATCATCATCATCATCATCATCATCATCTTATTATTTCTGCAGCCTATGTGAATCTAGTGTCAGATCCGTGGGATGAGGACCTTATAGTCTCTCTGCTGTCGAACCTGCAGCCTCCTCTCACATCCGACCCTAACCTCACTGTCTGGAGCTGTCGGCTGCCCACCATCACTCCTAAAATGACAGTACAGATCGGTGAGTCATTCTAAACTAGCCATAATTTCCAAACAAGACTGTCTGTTATGGTCAATAAGAAGTGTTGTTTAAGGCAAGCATCAAATTATTGCTCACACTTAGGAATAGTTCACCCAAAATATGAATTCTATTTATTTATTTATTCACTTTTATGCCGTCTCGTTTGGCTTTCTGTCTTCTGCGGAACACAAACAAAGACGTTTTGTAGATGTTAAATGTGTTTATATCCATGTAATGCAAGTCAATGGGGTGTGTGGGAGTGTGGGGGCACTTTCATGCTCCAAAAAGCACATAAAGGTAATCCCTAGCAATGGTTTAATCCATGTCATGATGCGTGTACAGCAATCTGCCCATGCATTTAAATCATGTTCATGCAGAGAAGACTGCAGATGGTAAGATTTATTGTGAACTGTTCTCACCCAAAACCGATCTAATCCCATCAGAAGACATGAATTAAACCACTGGAGTCACATGGATTCATTTTATGATGCCTTGATGTCTTTATTGGAGCTTGAAAATGTCGGACCCCATTGACTTGCATTATATGGATATAAACACCACATATTGCCATCAACATTTCTTTGTGTTCTGCAGAAGAAATAAAGTCTTCATGAGTTTGAGACGACATTAAGGTGAAATAATGATGACAGAATTGTCATGTTTGGGTGAACTATTCCTTTAACGTTAGAGATAAACCCCTAACCCTTCGTATTAAACTCCCACACAGATTGTGCCACAGACATGAATGATACCTCATCATTTTTATATCTTCATCTTTCACCCTCAGCGGGAGAGTCACTGCGAGTGGACTTTGTGCTTGGACAGGGGGCTTTTGCAACAGTATACCAGGCCACCAACCTCATGACCACACAAAAACTCTTCCTGAAGGTGAGGTGCAAAGTTTCTTAACATTATACACCGAGCGTGACATGACGTTTTGTCAGCACTGCGAAAAGTTTTCATAAGTGAATGAAATTCACTTATGAAATGTCTGTACATTTTTGTTGACGAGCAAGGAAACAAAAATGATCATCAATTTGTTGCTGTGAATTTACACATTGTGAACAAGGCCTTTCAGTTGAATGGCTTGTCGTGGTGAAAATGTGTGCTTGGTGTGACTAGGCTTAAGCTAAAGTGTTAGCCTCTAGAGAAATTAACCTATGATATCTTTACTTGGATTTGTCTCTGAAGCTGAGATATCAGTAAGTATTTTTACACTGAAAATGATCAAACATCACCTTTAACTTCATGGGCTTTTTCTAGTTCTAGAAACCGTATGCTTGCTGTGTAAGTAAAAACAGAGTGACTAGTGTCGTGGAATATTGCGATGAGTTTCTCTAAGTTGAAGAAAACTTTCAGAGTCTTGAGTTCCAGATGCCAAAGTTGTAGTTTATTGATCACCAACAAACATGAGACCAGTCAGCTGATTGTTCTGACTCTATCCTCCTGAGTTCTCAGTTATATACCTTTTTGTTATCTTCTTGCCCATTATCTCTGACCAATAGAATAATTACTCTTGTCTCTTTCCTTCGCCACCAATATGTTCTATTTTCCTCACTAATTAAATATTGGTGGAAAATCCCCCATCTAATTATTTTTTTAAAAAAACATACATCAACTGGTAACTCCACTTATTTTTGACATATGTCATAGTTCATGGTAAGAGTGCATCAATTTTAGAAACACCTGTGTATGATACAAACAGCCATGTCCCCATCACATACCTTTTACCTTTGCCCTACATTTCAGTGTACCCTCATAATGAGGCAGCCTTGTTTGTTCATACACAGTATCATTTGATTAATGAAAGAAAATACAAGCTCCAAAGATATTTAACTCATCAAGGTAAAACACCATGCCAGAAACATATCATACCAAAGATATCTAACTTATTAAAAGTGTTTTCGTAAGAAGTGCATCCTGTATTTTAATGAGACACACCATATATTTTAGAGATACGTGTCAGCATAAAGGAAATACATCAAGGATATATGTCAGAATACTACTAATTAACAAAAACAGCAAAACACCAGCTGCAAAAATACAAGACACCATTCATATAATAACTGATTAAATAAGTACATCCTGTATTTCAAGGTTGTATACCATTCTTTGTGTTCTCTGCAGCATCAACACTTTTAGTAACCTCATATGCTCTCTCCTGGCTCACACAAAGGCCTAGAAACTCATATAAGTATTTTGATATATAAAAACATACTAGAATATTGAAAAATATACTATACTAGCAGCTTTGTATTATGACATGCGTTAAATGGCCTCTTGTGTTTCACAGGTGCAGAAGCCTGCGAACCCTTGGGAGTTTTACATTGACGGCCAGTTGAACGGCCGCCTGCAGCCCAGTGTACGACATCTCTTTAACACCATATTCACTGCTCACCTCTTCACCAATGGCAGCGTCCTCATCGGAGAGCTGCACAACTGTGGCACACTACTGGTGAGAATATCGAGTCTACATCTAGTGTATTCTTTTATCACTCATTTTGGAATCTGTGTTTATTGTGCCACTTTGTAGTTACTGTTTATGGCATCATTATACTAGTTTTTAATTTAGTTTTTATTTCTATTTTATTTTCAGTTTAATTTTCATAAGCTTTCACTATGAATGTTAGTTTTAGTAAAAAAAAAAATCATATTTCTTTTAGTTGATGTTTTTCAATTAATTTAGTTTGAGTACTTTAGGGCTTCCAAAGTTAGTTTGGTAACTGATATAAGGTAAGTGATGATGTACAGGATCCAGCACCTCCCCCGACCCTACATAGGACAAGCGGCTACAGAACATGGATGGATGGATAATGTACAGTCAGTTGGTTGTTATCGCACAATAAACCCTGACAGGGTGAAGGTTTTTTTGTGTGATTGTAACTGTCTGAATGTACATTATCCTGCTTTATACACGGCTAACTGATGCTTTATCCTTGTCAGTGGAGAGTCGTTTTCACACTCTGCCGGTCTCTAGGTTTGTTGTCCTCAATGTCTGCTGCTTAATCTTGTTCTTATGAGTCTTTGAAATGTTATGGATGGAAGCAAACTTGCACTCACTGTATCCCTCTGCTAGTAAAGCCAGTATTGAACCCTTCTTTTCCTCATTGAACTTTTTTTTTTTTTTTTGCATAGTCGATTTAGTTATTTTTTGATTCCTATTAATATGGAGGTACTGCTAGCACTGTTTTTGCCATCCAGCTGGTCCTATTGCAAGAGGATAGTGAAGACCACAGCAGTGGTTTTTATACTTTTCCTCGTTAAATAAGATTTGGTTCAGGTGATCACATAATCAGTACCTCATTAAGTAGAATGAGGTGTGCTTGTGTTTGAATTAAACAGACACTGGGATTGAATGGAATGGCTGCCATACATGTAGAGATGCTGATTTAAGAAAGCTTTTGGAGAGGTCTCTTAATTTTTTGGTTTTGTTTAGAATTTTTAATAGTTACAGCTAGAGTAATTATTGGATTGTATTTATGCCTTTTTGAAAAGTAATTAAAATGTCTGTTTAAACATGCCTTTTTCAAGGATTGTATTTTATCTCTGATTTGTTATGTATGCTCTATCAAAATCTGAAATGACCTCTTAGTTTGGCATCAGAGTGTTGAGGGCAGTAAATGCAATAAATCTTGCATTTCTTATTTCCAAATATTTCTTCCTCAAAAGTAAGAATCGTTAATAGAACTGTTCATGAATCAAAATCATTGAGAGAATTCAGAATCCGAATCGTTCTATTCCTTGCGACTCCCATCTCTAGTTTTCGGTCACATCTGATCGAAAACAAGCTGTCTGACTCATGTTAACAGCAAAGTTTAAGGTGGCTACAATGTGTCACGGTGTTGCAGAGATGAGGACTCAAATGCAGAGTTCAATACCAAAAATACTTCATTATCCAAAAAAAACTCCCATGAGAAGAATAAATAAACAACCCCGAAGGGGACAAAGGGTTATCCAGGCTGTGGCAGAAGGGAACAGAAAATCATGACCGACTGTACTACAGGAAACACATACAGGGCCGACTATATAACAAGATGAACTGGCACTGGACATCAAACATAAAGGAGCCTAGGGAGAGAAATCAAGCAGGTTAATAAAGGGCAGGTGTTACCAAAGAAACAATAATGAGCAAACAATGAGGCGGGGTGTGATGTAAGACAGAGAAGCACGCGGCGATACAGAAACGATAACAAAGCCACGTGTTCTCACAAGACAACGCATGGACATGAGACCGACACAAAGGCAAACATGGGCGGATAATGCCACGGTCCTGTCAGACCAAAACCCAGACTGACAGTGACAGGACCGTGACAATAATGCATAATTTGAAACACAAATCCAAAGCTGCATCAAAATCAGAATTTGTATATATGCTGACTTTGCATGCCAGTCCTCTGAGATGGGATTTTGTTTTGTTATTTACGTTAGGTAGTTTTAAAAAAAATATATATTTTTTTTGTCTCGTTTTAGTTTTTAGTTTCATTTTAGTTTACTTTGCTTTTTACAACAACAAAAACATTTAATCAATAGTTTTATTATGCAGTAATAAACTTGATATGGACAAATAATTTTCTGAAATAATATTTTGGAAAAAAATAAGTAAATGTGAAAGTAAACTGATGTGTTTTCCTGTCGTCCCCTCCTAGAGTGCTATTAATCTGTATAAAAGCCGCAGTGAAAAGGTGATGCCTCAGCCCCTTGTGCTCTACTTCACTGTCTGCATACTGCACATGGTCGAGCAGCTACACCAGGCAAACATCATACATGCTGACATCAAACCTGACAATTTCCTTTTGGGAGAGAGGTACTTTGATCAAATAATCAGTCATGGAAGAGATGTTAAAAATTGTTTTTCGGTGTGATAAATGAACCAGGACAAGTTAGTAGCTGCATTTCCGTAAACATGTTTAGCATTTTTAATGCACATTTCTGAAAGTTCAAGACAATGCTAAACATCACGCGATTCCATGAACTGTAAATGCGCATTATCTTGAGGGAGCTTGCCTTTTGGTCATGGAGCATCTGTACGACCTTTGCTTTGGGGAGAGTTGTATTAAACAAATTGTACATTACGATATTAAATGCTGCCAAGAGACTTTGCAGAATAAGTGCAATAGCTCACATAATGAGGGCTCAAATGGCTATTCACATTCGCCGACAGCCTTCATATACCTGGGAGCGCCTGAACTCAAAAGAGTTCTGGTGGATTGTGAGGACCCACTTTACGGACGATCAGTGGGTGAATCTCTTTCGACTAACCAGGGCTACATTTAAAGAATTTTGTGCTATGGTCAGGGCTTTCGTTGAGCCAGTCACATCGAGCTCTCGCCCACCTATGCCATCTGACGAGCACATTGCCATCACGCTTTACAAATGTCATGAAACATCATCGCTCATGCGAATAAACAGTTTAAATCACTTTAATGCACTTTTTAACTAATGCAAAACTCTCCTCTTACTCTTAGCGCATTAAATTTCGCATATCAAGTGTTTCCATTCAGGATTTCTTTGTTGGATGGAAACGAAGCTAGTGGTATACAGTATTCTGTTAGGACTGAGCCATATATCAAATTATCACGATGATTTTGATGGCAATATAAAATGAAGCAATGTGAAAATATTGAAAAATATTGAGATATTATATTTGTAGCCATATGGCCCAGCCCTATATTATGTGCAGTACATTCTGTTGTATATGCACATATTGGCAAATGTAGTAGATCATCTGGGTATTCTGTACATAAAAAAAAAATTACATTCTGTGCACAATATACATGCTATTTAATGCAGTAATACTGCCTCATGAGGGCAAAACACAACACTGAAACTGAGGGAAAATGGCTTTAAAATTATGTTTAAACTTGTAGCGTGGCCACATAAGGGGAAGTTATAAATAAGGTTTATGACAAAAAAACTAATTATGTTTTGTCATTATTGCCTATTAGTGGTATTGCTTTCCCCTGTATTCTGTTATTGCCTTAGCGCTTGTGTATTTGTCTCCGATTGCTGTTCACGCGAGAACTTCTCGTGTATTCGCGTCACGTGATTACCTGCCACGTAAACAGGAAGAGACTGTGACTTTCTATTTAAGGAACCGGTATGCCGGTTTTCGGGAGGGGTACGCTCATTCACAAAAAACTTTTCATTCATTCATTGGATTATTGATGCTGACTGACCTGGAAGCGCGGGGTCGCCGTTCCTCTTGGAGTATTTACGTTTGGCTCGCAGCCCGGATTACTTTTTTCAGAGGACATAAGCCAGTCATCTTCTAACTTGATCTTGCTCACGGACTACACAAATTCCCGGTGAGGCTGATCTGAACGCTGTCATTAACTCTGTGCACGCTGGATTCCACTTTTACACACACACACACACCTTGTCTTGTATTATTGTAAATATTATTTTGATTTGTAAATACACTTGGGTTGATTGTTTATTCGTCAGTGTTGAGTATATTTTTTTCTACTCCATAGCCTAATAGTAACGGGACGTTGGTTCCCATATTTTGTGATATTCTACTTTATTATTTTGTGGAGTGTTACAAACTCATATTTTTAAGAGTGCAGATTCTGTAGTTGCTGCAGTTTTCACACACGGTTTCTCTGAATCAGAGCACAGATGAGCTTAATCTACCTGTCACAGGACAGATCGAAGACAGTCTAAGAGACACAATTTCAGAGTCAAAGGCAAATATCACAAAATATGTAGCTACTGCATTTTGCCTTTGCAGGTCATTATGATTATATTATATGAATATGCCCATCATTGCACGTCTGCTTTGACCCAGACTGATGCAGTCCAAATGATTTCCAACAAAGTCAAGTTTTCTTCTGTTCTTCTCACATTCAGGTTTCTGGAGAATGACTGCTTTGAGCAGGATAATCTACAGCATGGTTTGGCTCTCATCGATCTGGGTCAGAGCATTGATATGACACTCTTCCCAGAAGGCTCTGTGTTCACTGCCAAATGTATGACATCAGGCTTCCAGTGTGTGGAAATGCTGAGCGTGCGTCCTTGGAACTATCAGGTAACAATCATCCAGGGTTCCCTCGGATCTTTAAAGTCTTAATGTCTTAAATTCAGTTTCCCCAAAATGTAAGGTTATAAAAAGTCAAGAGTCATGTGTCAGAGACGGGCCCGATCAATTCTGGCCAAAGTTCTGAGATTATCCAATAAAGATCTTGTTACATGAGGCGAGGAGTGAAGGAACCCTTTTTTGGAAGAACCACAGTATTTTCTTTTTCCCAGACTTTGCGAATTCGACGAGAGAAACGTGATTGATTCAAGGAGTGCGAGAAACTCTTACATTAACGGAAGGTCACTTTTGCACTGATGTTCCTGGCCAAATTGAGAATAGATACTAAGGAGGGCATAAAGGATTTACAAGTCCACAGCAAGCAATATCCCTCATAAAGTCAATGGAGTATTTTGTGGTTCTCATGTTGCAGCCAAGTGAACCGTCTCACTGAACATCCACTTGAATATCTGAGGAAGCTGAGTGCCTTTTTTTTTTTTTTGTGCTTGTTCCGCCTAGCAGCTGGAGTTTGTTTTATGTAGCAGCACTCCTTCGGGACAGTGTTGTGGATGAATCTGCACGTTATTTGTGCTTGTGCCTCTTATTGGTTGTAGTTTGTTTTGTGGAGTATTTCTTGCAGGACATTGGAGTGATTGGTAATTTGTTGCACTCATGTAGCAGTTGAATGGGCTGGCTCACTGAACATTCGTTTGACTGTCTGAAGAATCGGAATGGGCTTTTTTTTGCGTGTGTGTGTGCTGGTTCTGCAAGAGGCTTGAGTTTGTTTTGTGGTGGAACCCACCTTTGGGACAGTGTGGATTAATCTACACATTCTTCGTGTTTATTCCACCAATTGGCTGGAGTTTGTTTTATAGATTATCTTCTGTTGTGCAATTCTGTCTTACAAAATATGTATAGAAACACCGGACTTAAGAAATTTCACGGCAAAGTTGTCATGGGGCTCTCGTAGTTGTTCATGGACTGTTTCAGTTTAGAGGGATGGACGCCTGTTGGCGCTGTCGTGTGCGGGGTTAATGCGCACTTTAGTGGTTGCTACTCAGTTCAGTGATGATTTTTGATCACGTGTCGCTTAAGGTGTGGTTATGAATGTATCAGAACCCTCCCACTTTGCAATACGGGGCACCAGTTAAGAATACTATCTTAACAATTTAAGAGCTGTTCAATAATTCAGAATGAATGTAAACTAGAGGGAGTTGGTCAGCTGATTTATCTGAAGGATTTGAGAGAGTCTGGACAACTAGTAGAGTCTTTGGTCATTAACACAAAGAAGACACAGTTGTAATAAAATTAATGAAATGTATTAACAATAGATATGCATATTAATAATGCTAATAATGAATATGCACTGCTAAAGGATAATAAACTAATAACCAATAAATGCAATGCTGTTGAACTGAATATAGCAATGGGAGAAAATTGTATGGGAATGCTGCTTATGGGGAACCACCTAATGGCTCTGGCAAAATTGTGATAAATAATGCTTATTTATCATTAAACAAATAATATTATTTGACACAAGCTGACCACAGGTAACGTTCCACACAGTCGGGTCATCAGTCCGGCAGTAGAGACGTCTTCCACTGGCGATGTGGGTAGCATGCAGTGTGAAGGGTGCAGAGTTGGGATTAAGGCTGGGACAACGCGTCGACGTCATCGATGACTGTTTTAACAGTCAACAACATTAACATAAACTGTACTTTACATGAAATGCAGTGGATGTGCTGTAGTTTATATTAATGTAAGGCCTCCAAACTTAAGGTATTCATAGATCTCTGTGGCCTTCCATTGCTTTGCATCCGGGAGGTCCTGAAGGAATTTATAGCAGTTCTTGTCTACATTAGGAATTAGTTGGTGGGGAGCAGGTCCCTTTTGCCCTCATTGATTTGGGGATTAACGGGGGATTTATTTGGTGGATTAAAGATTATCTTTCTAAACGTCCACAAAGAGTGGTTGTTAATGGCAACAAGTCTGGAACAATTATTTTAAACACAAGAGCCCCACAAGGAGCAATTTTATCACCGTTACTCTTTTCTTTGTATATTAATGAGTTTACAATTTGAAATAAGGTGTTTAGTCTTTTTAAATATGCTGATGATATGGCTCTAGTGGGTCTTTTGCAAGCTGGAGAGATGGGTAGGAGATGTGTATATATATGATAATTGTTTTTTTTTTTATCGAAGTCCCTCATTTCATCTGTTGTTGATTGCTCAATTGGAAACATATTAATCTCAGATCACGGTCTGTTGAGTTTAGAGTTGTTTTCACATATGGAGAAAAATAGATCATATAGTTTGTCCTTTTAATGTATGCCTTTTGCAAAATCCTGAATTCCAATGAATATTAAAGGTAGAAATCAATGTTCATATGGAGACAAACTGGTCCTTAGTATCCTCTGTGGGCGTGGCTTGGGAGGCACTTAAGGTGGTTCTTAGGGGTCAGATCATACAGTGCCTCATTTACCAGAACATGAGAACTTGTGGAGTTGGAAGGGAATATTAAAAAGTGCAGAGGCAGAGCTGAATTGCAGAATGTGGTCTGATGGCCTCAGAGAATTCACCTGGTTGAAATACAGATATAATACTTTTTTGGTCACAGAAGGTTTGGCTATTCAGGGCAAGACAGTCATACTTTGAGTTGGGGGACAACGATGGGACACTTTTGGCTAGATATATAAAGCAGAGAGAGTCTTTTTCTACCATTCCCTCAGTGAAATCTGCTGGTGGTGGAATTTTTACCTCTGCCATTGATATTAAAAAGGCTTTTAAATAAATACTGAGTTCTAT
Organism: Xyrauchen texanus; assembly: GCF_025860055.1. Taxonomy (NCBI): domain Eukaryota; kingdom Metazoa; phylum Chordata; class Actinopteri; order Cypriniformes; family Catostomidae; genus Xyrauchen; species Xyrauchen texanus. The sequence goes on from NC_068303.1 coordinate 41,502,466, forward strand.
AGTTCCACATCTTCAGAACCATTAGAACTCCCTAAACTGTCAGCTGAACAAAAACATTCTCTTGATTCTGATATAACATTGGAGGTGCTTGGCGAGGTAATTAAGTCCCTACCTACAGGCAAGACTCTGGGACCTGATGGTTTTGACACTGAATTTTTTAGATCTTATGCTACAGAATTGGCTCCACTTTTGTTAGAAGTTTATAAAGAATCATTAAAGAATGAAAAGCTTCCGCCAACCATGACACGAGCCTGGATCAGACTGATTCTTAAAAAGGACAATGATTCAAGCGAGTGTAAGAGTTACCATCTAATTTTCCTGATCCAACTAGACGTAAAAATATTGTCAAAAATGGCGGATAACTGATTAAGTTATGACAACTCTTATACATATAGATCAGGTGGGGTTTATTCAGGCCACAGCTCTTCTGATAACATTAGGCTTTTCATCAGTATCATGTGGTCAGTGGCGAATGATCAGACTCCGGTTGCTGCCATCTCACCTAATGCCAAAAAGGCATTTGATATGGTAGAATGGGATTATATTTTTAAGATTTTGGAAATGTACGGATTCGGTAATACTTTTATTGGATGGATTAAGATACTTTATAGACACCCGTTATCGGCAGTACAGACAAATGGATTAATTTCAGATTATTTTACTCTGGATAAGGGCACCAGGCAGGGACCATTAGCAGCAGCCGTGATAAGAAGAGAAGATAATTTTCCAGGGCTGCTGGCAGGAGGTATGGCACATAAGAGTTTGCTTTATGCTGATGATATTTAATTATTTGTCTCCGACCCCATTATGCCTTGTCTCCACAGAATTATTCATTCATTCATCGAGTTAATTAGTCTAAATCCGAAGCTTTGGCTCTGACAGAGTACTGCCTAGTAACAGCTGCTCTGTACTATTTTTGGGAGTAGCATACACCCCTCTAAAGCAGCAGATACTCTGGGAGTGGTGATTACTGCTTTTGGAAAAGGTGTTACTCCCTGCTTCATCCCCTCAGAGTCTGGGGGATGAAGCTTCAACTTCTATCAAGAGATTATGGGAGAAAGATTTAAAATTTGATATTGGAGGAAGGAGTGTGGGCTAGGATTCTAAAAAAAAAACATCAAGTCTACATCTAGAGATGCAAGGGTGCACCATATGCAATTCAAGATTTTACATAGATTCTGTTGGTCCCCCTCTAGATTGTACAGCCATGGCCAAAAGTATTGGCAGTGACAAACATTGTGTTTCACAAAGTTTTCTGCTTCAGTTGTTGTGGTGTTGATTCACATTGTTTCAGTTTTTTTGGTCCCGGCACAAAATGACCAGCTAACATAATTTCACTAATCAGATCAGCAGCACTTGGGAAAGTGTGAACGAGTACTAGTGAGAAGGAAATCACTCTATCATTCTGATGGGATAATAAAGAGCAGACTGATTGCTATAAAAGAGAGAAGAAGTGCTTCCAATCATTGTGTTCTTGTTAGCAATGTTACCTCTAAAGAAAGACGTGCAGCCATTATCGATTTCTATCAAAATGGCCTTCCATGCAAAAGAATATTGCTGCAAAGAATATTGCACCTGAAAGAACCATTTACCGGATCATCAAGAACTTCAAGGAGAGAGGTTCAACTGCAGTGAAGAAGGCTTCAGGACATCCCAGAGTGTCCAGCAAGCGCCAAAACCATCTCCTACTGAGGAGACAGCTACTGAACCGTGTCACCACCAGTGCAGAACTTGCTCAATATTGGCAGCAGGTCTGTGTGAGTGCATCTGCACGCACAGTGAGGCGAGGACTTTTGGACAATGGCCTGGTGTCAAGAAGGCCAGCAAAGAAGCCACTTCTCTCAAAGAAAAACATCAAGGAGAGATTGAAATTCTGTAGGAAGTACAAGGATTGGACAGCAGAAGACTGGTGCAAAGTTTTTTCTCTGAAGCCTCCTTCCGACTGTTTGGGACATCTGGAAAATCGATAGTCCAGAGAAGAAAAGGTGAACGCTACCATGAGTCCTGTGTCGAGCCAACAGTGACGCATCCTGAGACCATCCATGTGTGGGGTTGCTTTTCATCCAAGGGAGTGGGCTCTCTCACAATTCTGCCCAAAAACACTGCCATGAATAAAGGATGGTATCAAACGTCCTGCAAGAGCAACTTCTCCCAACGATCCAGGAGCAATTCGGTGATGACCCGTGCATTTTCCAGCATGATGGAGCACCATGTCACAAGGCAAGAGTGATAATGAAGTGGGTCGGAGATCATTACATTGAAATTTTGGATCCGTGGCCAGGCAAATCCCCGGATCTTAATCCCATAGAGAACCTGTGGTCAATCCACAAAAGGCGAGTGGACAAACAGAAGCCCAGATATTGTGATCAAATCCGAGTACTTATAAGGCAAGAATGGATCGCCATCAGTCAGGATTTGGCCCAGAAGCTGATATCCAGCATGCCAGAGTGAATTGCAGAGGTTATGAAAAACAAGGATCAACACTGTAAATATTGTCTTTGCATAAATTGAGTGTTTTTGCCAATAAAAACCTTTCAAACTTATGAAACACTTATAATTGTTTTCCAGTATACCATAGAAACATGTGAAAAAATTATCTACAAATACTGAAGCAGCAAAATTTGCAAAACACAAAATTTATGTCACTGCCAATAGTTTTGGCCATGGCTGTATAGGCTTAGTTTTAAAGACACACCCATCTGTTGGCGTTGCCAGTCAGAAGATGGAGACACAATCCATGTTTGACGTATTGGGGACTCAATTTTAATTTTGCCCCCAGACTCTGTGATTTCGGCGAGGGGGCGGTCATCAATATGGGTGATAAACTGTGTTTGGGTTCTGACCAGTGTTCTGATTGGCAAGCAAATTATTTTAAGGGAATGGAAGTCAGCAGGAGTGCCCTCATATCCAGAGTGGTGTGCGGAGATGGAGTGGGTGGCAGCTTTCGAGGAGGTGTCATATAGAAGGCAGTGGTTTTGGGATTTGTTTGATATGAATTGGGGCAGTTATTTAGCATTATTGGGGGACTCTCGGGTTTGGGTTTGGTGATTGGAGAGGGGTAATAGTGTGGGTTAAATGTTGATTCAATGTACAGTATGTTGTGTTTCTCTTTGTTATATATCTATGAATCAATAAAAAAATGTTAGTTGAACAACAAAATAGAGAAGAAGTTACACATTTCAGCTTTAATAAACACCAACATTGACCTACAAAAAAAAAACAAACTCTGCAGCAATTCTATCATCCCCAACCACACGTCACAAGCATGCTTACTCACTGTATACTAGTTTGTACAATGGTACATACATGTTGTGCCACTTTGTATAGTTGTGTTCATAACAGTATTTAATCACAAATGGCATAAAATCTAATAAATTATGCATCGTCCTTTAAGCCTTAACAAATATTTGGAGATGGATGCAGTGTATTGTGGAAATTATTTGCCCATTTTGTTCACTTTTTGTGTAGGTTTGTTGCTTGGATGATACATACTGTTAAAGCCCTTTCACACCAGACAACGAACACTGAATATTAACAATGGATTCTTTTTAGGGATGCACCAAATGGAATGTTTAGGTCAGTTTGAAAAACAGATCATTTATAGCGCAGTGTGACTGAGACCGATAATTTCACATTGTTAAGCCTTTAAACCGGAGCTGCCAATTAACTGATTAAAAGTGACATGCTTGAAACAAATTAGACGATTACCACAACTCATTTCTCCGTGTGTACACGTTTATTCTCAATACACATAATGAGGTTGAACAGTTTAAAATGTAATTTTGTAATGTCATTTTTCTTTATTTTGTTTCGAACAGACCGATTACTTTGGCATTGCGGGAACGGTCTATTGTATGATATTTGGTACGTACATGCAAGTTAAAAATGAAGGAGGAGTTTGGAAAACAAATGGAGTTTTCAAAAGGTAAGTGAATTATTATTTGACCTTTCCATATTGACTTTAAAGTGAATAAAAATAAATGGCATGTACTTTCTAAATACACATTCCTTATTGTGTTATTGTGAACAATTCATCCGGGATGTACATGATTCCAGGAACACATGTGGTCTTTGTAATCTTTGATCAAAAGTTTCTTCACCTCTGAAACTCCTCCCCCTCAACCACCTGCCATGTAAAAACACTTTTTAGAGTACAATCAATTCTCAATGGCTAAAATCAAGTCTTGCCCTACACTTTTTGCATTGTAGAAATATGGCACATTAACGAAGTGCAATGGCTTGCTAATGCTGCGTCACTTTATCTTGAGTTTCCGTTACAACTTTGAACAGGCACATAAGATGCACGATACGCATGCTGATATAAAAGTTCAAGTATTACAGACTGCCCCTGCTGTTCTAAAGATGTTTTGATCCATCTCTCTCTCAGGAATGTTCATGCCGATCTCTGGCAGGACTTCTTCCACGTGCTTCTAAATGTACCGGACTGCAATGCTTTACCATGTCTGCGCAGTCTTCGTCTGCGTCTGAACACAGTCCTGCAGGAGAACTACAGCACCAAACTCCGCAGTCTTAAGAACAGACTGGTGGTCCAGATCCTGGAGTCTCGCTCCTCGCGCAGATAAACGCACATCTGACTGAAATGGCTCGTTGAATTCCTGCTTGAAAGTTTTAGTTTGCAGAAAAAAGACAAAATGCTTCAAAAGGACACAGGTTAATTTAACAATATTCTCACAAACAGGGGAGCTGTTAGCAGGTGGAACGGTGCCTGTGTTTGTCAGCATAGAGTTACTGGGTCAATTCTTCGCTATTTGTATTTTACGGGGATTTCTTTATTTTGTTAAATTGTAAAAAAAAAAAAAATTATATCTTTTGTAGATTTTTTTTATAAACCATGTTGGATCACAAGCACACTTACTGTGAACAGTTCCTGTAGGAAACACTAGTCTGGTAAAGGGGGATTGATGCATAACATGTCCATTGACTTTGATTTTAGATACAAATGCGTAAAAGTGGATGTCTTTGGTCCCCTTAAACATTTCTTTTTTATATATATATATAATTTTTATCACCTTTCACACATTCAATTGAAATGCTCCTCTGGTGAAATGTTTTTAGTATTACAAATTTTCCTTGTAGCCTGTCAATTAATGAGGCCATAAAAGCTGTATGAATAATCATCATAAAATAATTAGCGAAAAGCTTTTTTAAACCAGTTTATGTTGAGTCTAGAATGACAGACTTTAACCCTAACCCATTACATGGCAACTTTCCAAAAGTATTTATCTTTTGTATTGTGTTTGGCGCATTTTGTTTATAAATCTCTTATTCTGCATATATTATCTCAAGATATTGCATTAGACCTTTTTATCAACTTTGTACTTCTTATTTGAATTTTTTTTTAAATATATATTTTTATTGATAGAAGAATGTGTTGAACTGTGTTCATACCGGGCTAGTGGGGGCCACGTCCTACATAAAACAAAACAATAAATAATAATCACATAAATGAATAACCACTTGCTTGATCTGAACAAGTTAGTTGTCATTTTAAAGTTTAGAATCTGGACTTTACAATGCATATAGCTGATCCTACCAATTATTAAATAACACTTTAATTGGCTGACAAACAAAAACTGTTTTGTTCTCATCTGAATATAATTATTGTGATAAAATTGCAGAGTTGAAAAAAACCATAAAAAATATGTGATTGTCATGTATTATATATATCACTGGAAAAGTCTGAATTTGCAGAATGCAATGACCAAATGTGTTTCATACTGAAGTCAAACTGCAGTGAATTTTAGTGTATGAAATTCTCACAGACACACATAAATATAATGAACTGGAATGTCTTTTTGTCATGTTTTTCCTTATTTATTTCTAAAACATAACATGATAAATAGATCTTGAAATATTCTTCAAAGAGTGTACCTGGAAAGACAATGAACATTTGTGTGTGTGTGTGTGTGTGTGTGTGTGTGTGTGCACATGTCAGAGGACTTCCACATACAGTATGTGCTCATCTACATTTATGCATTTGGCAGACATTTTTTTTCCAAAGCAATTTAGTGCACTTATAACAGGGACAATCCCCACAGAGCAACCTGGAGTTAAGTGGCTTACTCAAGGACCCAATGGTGGTGTCTGTGGGGAATGACCTTCCCAACTCAATCCGGGAAGCTAAGTCACTCTCTATCTTCAAAAAACGGCTAAAAACACATCTTTTCCAAAAGCACTTAACCGGTCACTTAAAAAAAAAAAATTATTTACATTTCTTGTTGCACTTAAATCTGTTTTGTATACTATTATGGTGATAGTGAAACTTTGTAGTATGGCACTTTTTGTACCACTGTCTCCCTAAGATGATTCGCTGATGTTCTTCCTCTTTTGTAAGTCGCTTTGGATAAAAGCGTCTGCCAAATGAATAAATGTGGAATGAACCAGCAACCTCCTGATTACCAGTTATGTGCTTTAGACCACCACCACTCCATCTAAAGGATTGGGATGTTTCTGAACACTTAATATTTCTATATTGAAGTCTAATCCATTCATTTCCAATGGCTTATCATTTTTGACAACAAGTGAAATAAAAATACAAAATGTAAAGAAAGTAGTCCAAATTTTGTGTGTTTTAGATGTGAGCAAAGGAATTTTATTCCAATTAGATACAATACTGCAAGAAAAAAAAGTTGTCCAGGTCAAAATGAACGGAACACATAAGGTTTAATGTCATCAACGCCTAATAAAGTTTTGAGAATAACAAGCCTTTTCTCTTTAGTTCATTTTGTAGTTTCACTTCTGTCTAGGCCTGAACGGAACTATAAAAAACCTGCATGTTTGCTGCAGAGATACATACATTTCATCTTTGCGTTTGGTAACGGTATGTTTGCAAATGAAGACACACGTCCTTTGAGTTTGTCTCACTAGTCATTATGATGTGTCTGTTATGAATCGCACTGCAGTTGAAAGTTCTCGTGTGAAAATATAATGTGCTGTCACTTTTCAGTGCACATGGGCATTGATTCTTTACATGTGCATGCACTTTGTGGAGGATTCAAATGCAGTCCAATATATTGGTATATATACAACAATAGTGAATAATATTTTCTCCATAAAACAGGGCTCAACGCTAAAGATTTTTTCTACAGATTTTACTGGCTCTGACACAAAAATGACAAATAGCTGTTTTTACCATCATGGCTTATGAAAGCCGAAATATGTTAAAATATGTCAGAAGATAAATATTTTTTTACATATCTTTTGTTTTTAGTACAATGTTTTTAACCTCAGCCGTCCTGCCATTTACACACATGCTTTTAAGCCAAGAGTTCTGTGGAGGAGTTGATGGGTTTTGGGTCACCCGTTTAGTCATGCTGTCATGCAACTTTTGCCCATATGTAGTGTTTTCACACACAGGATCAAAGATTATTCACTGAGTTAAAGATTGGATTATTGGCTGAGAGAACAGACTTGCTACTAAATCGGTTGTGACGTGTAATGTTTAGGTAGATATTAGGCCTAATCTGTGAATTAACAATGTGTATATAACATGAAATCAGACAACCCAAACAAGACCAACACTGACTGATATACAAAGAACAAAAACATGAGACACGTAACAGGTGTTTTATAAGGATGATATTAAGTAGACTGTTTCAAATACTCATCTTCACCTGCAGCTGAACAGCTCTGATAATAACAGCCTAATAGCCATAGTGATCTTGCTTCTCATATGAAATGGCATTATGTCGAATTAATGTTTAAGTTTTGAAACATTACCTAATTAAAAGTATACTTACATTTTGGAGATTGCGCAGTTGGTGATTTTCAGACACGTGTATAACTGAGGTTTAACAAAGTTTATTACGTCTTAGTGAGTGATAAAGAGATCATTCTTGAGAGAAAATGTGTTTGTTACAGTGGGAATAAAACTAGCACTCTGTCCCTTTACAAGAGCACATGCATGTTAGCAAGTCTACTTTGCACAGATAGAGATGATGATGATGAGACATATACACAGAGAGACATGGTTTTTCAGTCCTATAGAAAAAACTGTTGATTTCTTGTGTTCCAATGTGTGGATTACAAATTTTCACCAACATGTAAAAATGACAAATGTGAGGATTTTGCGCACTGTGAACATGGAATCTGTGAAGATACTTAAAATGTTGCACAAAATGTTAAATCCCAATAGGAAATTCATTGAGTGGGTTTTTTTACTGCTATTTTCTAAACAAAATTAAAAAAATATATATGTAAGGTTATAGAAAAAGTATGCCATTTATATGGAGTTTCTTGAGTATTTGAAATGTTTTTTTTATGGCTGAATAGTCAAGGTATATGTTTCTCATTATATTTTGAGAATGACCCATATAATACATTAGTACTATATATATATATTTGTTGCATGCTGAATGGGATGACAGGGATTCTGTTTCTTGTTTAAAGCCATCATGCAGTTTTTAGCAGAGCAACATCTTGCCAGATTTTGACAACTGGCATAAAGTCTCATCCACATAGCAGCTTATTTTGTAAAGCAGGCATCACACTAGCCGACTACAAACAACTTAATTTAGCCAAAAGTGTCACGCTTCCCAACACTTTTACTGAGATCTTGCTCTCTTCAGTAGGAGGTATGTCACACTTGATGATTTATAATGTGGAGGGGTAACAGAAATAACAATTCCTCAGCCCTTTTGACAGCCCCACTATGAGTATAGTCCAAACACACTTTTATTTACAACCCCCCAGGTTTGCGCTTTTATAGCAAATATCAGTTCCATGCTGTAATGATTATCGATCTGGAATGTAAATCCAGTGAATTGAGCTCCAATCTCAGTGGAACCTTTATTGTTGTTGACCTCCATACTTGCCCAAGACTTTTGAAGAATCTGTTGAAATTCCCATCAAAAGTCCTAAAGTGTGCCTTTCTCTTGCCAATTTCCAAAAAGCATTTTGCCTGTCCACTCCCAGTTTTGCGCTTTTGAGCAAATATCAGTTCCATGCTGTAATGGTTATCAGTCTGGAATGAAAATCCAGTGAATTGAGCTCCAATGTCAGTTTAACCTTCATTGTTGTTTCCATACTTGCCCAAGACTTTTGAAGAATTGTCTATTTCCACATTCACATAGGTTGCATGAGAGAAAAATACTGTACGTGGGTGGGTCATGCTGCAATACCCTGCTCGCCAGGCCCATGAGTACTTCCACATGCACTTATGAAAAAAGAGTGACATGGTGTAAATCCATGAGATTTTAAGTGAAATGCTGAAATAGCTCAGTTGGGAGAGCATTAGACTGCAGATCTGAAGGTCCCTGGTTTGATCCTGACTTTCAGCAGCTATCGCTTCTGACTGCTTTTGTTTCACCTCCTTTCCAAAGAGCAATTAAACTCTCTAGTCACAGGGGATCCATGCATTTGGAATGAAGAACTTGTAGTTCACATCTTAGAGGAAGCTCCTTTGCTTTTTGTGCCCGCTTGTGAGGTTGTCTGTTGAAATTCCCATCAAAAGTCCTAAAGTGTGCCTTTCTCTTACCAATTTCCAAAAAGCATTTTGCCTGTCCACTCCCAGGTTTGCGCTTTTGAGCAAATATCAGTTCCATGCTGTAATGGTTTTCAGTCTTGGATGTAAATCCAGTGAATTGAGCTCCAATGTCAGTGTAACCTTCATTGTTGTTTCCATACTTGCCCAAGACTTTTGAAGAATTGTCGATTTCCCCCTTCACATAGGTTGCATGAGAGAAAAATACTGTACGTGGGTGGGTCATGCTGCAATACCCTGCTTGCCAGGTCCATGAGTACTTCCACATGCACTTATGTAAAAAAAGAGTGACATAGTGTAAATCCATGAGATTTTAAGTGAAGATGCCAAAAAAGCTCAGATTGGAGATCTTTAAACTGAAGGTCCCTGGTTCAATCCCGGGTTTTGGCAGCTATCGCTCTTGACTGCTTTTGTTTCAACTCCTTTCCAAAGAGCAATTAAACTCTCTAGTCACAGGGGATCCATGCATTTGGAATGAAGAACTTGTAGTTCACATCTTAGAGGAAGCTCCTTTGCTTTTTGTGCCCACTTGTTAGGTTGTCTGTTGAAATTCCCATCAAAAGTCCTAAAGTGTGCCTTTCTCTTGCCAATTTCCAAAAAGCATTTTGCCTGTCCACTCCCAGGTTTGCGCTTTTGAGCAAATATCAGTTCCATGCTGTAATGGTTTTCAGTCTTAGATGTAAATCCAGTGAATTGAGCTCCAATGTCACTGTAACTTTCATTGTTGTTTCCATACTTGCCCAAGACTTTTGAAGAATTGTCGATTTCCCCCTTCACATAGGTTGCATGAGAGAAAAATACTGTACGTGGGTGGGTCATGCTGCAATACCCTGCTTGCCAGGTCCATGAGTACTTCCCCATGCACTTATGTAAAAAAAGAGTGACATAGTGTAAATCCATGAGATTTTAAGTGAAGATGCCAAAAAAGCTCAGATTGGAGATCTTTAAACTGAAGGTCCCTGGTTCAATCCCGGGTTTCGGCAGCTATCGCTCTTGACTGCTTTTGTTTCAACTCCTTTCCAAAGAGCAATTAAACTCTCTAGTCACAGGGGATCCATGCATTTGGAATGAAGAACTTGTAGTTCACATCTTAGAGGAAGCTCCTTTGCTTTTTGTGCCCACTTGTTAGGTTGTCTGTTGAAATTCCCATCAAAAGTCCTAAAGTGTGCCTTTCTCTTGCCAATTTCCAAAAAGCATTTTGCCTGTCCACTCCCAGGTTTGCGCTTTTGAGCAAATATCAGTTCCATGCTGTAATGGTTTTCAGTCTTGGATGTAAATCCAGTGAATTGAGCTCCAATGTCACTGTAACTTTCATTGTTGTTTCCATACTTGCCCAAGACTTTTGAAGAATTGTCTATTTCCACATTCACATAATTTGCATGAGAGAAAAATACTGTACGTGGGGGGCTCATGCTGCAATACCCTGCTCGCCAGGCCCATGAGTACTTCCCCATGCACTTATGTAAAAAAGAGTGACATGGTGTAAATCCATGACCTCTGTAGTGAAATGCTGAAATAGCTCAGTTGGGAGAGTGTTAGACTGAAGATCTAAAGGTCCCTGGTTAGATCCTGGGTTTTGGCAGCTATTGCTCTTGACTACTTTTCTCTTGCCAATTTCCAAAAGCATTTTGCCTGTCCACTCCCAGGTTTGCGCTTTTGAGCAAATATCAGTTCCATGCTGTAATGGAATGAAAATCCAGTGAATTGAGCTCCAATGTCACTGTAACCTTCATTGTTGTTTCCATACTTGCTCAAGACTTTTGAAGAATTGTCGATTTCCCCCTTCACATAGGTTGCATGAGAGAAAAATACTGTACGTGGGTGGGTCATGCTGCAATACCCTGCTCGCCAGGTCCATGAGTACTTCCCATGCACTTATGTAAAAAAGAGTGACATGGTGTAAATCCAAGAGTTCTGAAGTTAAATGCCGAAATAACTCAGTTGGGAGAGCGTTAGACTGAAGATCTAAAGGTCCCTGGTTCAATCCTGCGTTTTGGCAGCTATTGATCTTGACTACTTTTCTCTTGGAAATTTCAAAAAGCATTTTGCCTGTCCACTCCCAGGTTTGCGCTTTTGAGCAACTATCAGTTCCATGCTGTAATGGAATGAAAATCCAGAGAATTGAGCTCCAATGTCAGTGTAACCTTCATTGTTGTTTCCATACTTGCCCAAGACTTTTGAAGAATTGTCTATTTCCACATTCACATAGTTTGCATGAGAGAAAAATACTGTACATGGGGGGGTCATGTGCAATACCCTGCTCGCCAGGCCCATGAGTACTTCCCCATGCACTTCTGTAAAAAAGAGTGACATGGTGTAAATCCATGAGTTTCAAGGTTAAATGCCGAAATAGCTGAGTTGGGAGAGCATTAGACTGCAGATCAGAAGGTCCCTGGTTCAATCCAGAGTTTCAGAAGCTATCACTCTTGACTGCTTTTGTTTCAACTCCATTCCAAAGAGCAATTAAACTCTCTAGTCACAGGGGATCCATGCATTTGGAATGAAGAACTTGTAGTTCACATCTTAGAGGAAGCTCCTTTGCTTTTTGTGCCCACTTGTGAGGTTGTCTGTTGAAATTCCCATCAAAAGTCCTAAAGTGTGCCTTTCTCTTACCAATTTCCAAAAAGCATTTTGCCTGTCCACTCACAGGTTTGCGCTTTTGAGCAACTATCAGTTCCATGCTGTAATGGAATGAAAATCCAGAGAATTGAGCTCCAGTGTCAGTGTAACCTTCATTGTTGTTTCCATACTTGCCCAAGACTTTTGAAGAATTGTCGATTTCCCCCTTCACATAGATTGCATGAGAGAAAAATACTGTACGTGGGTGGGTCATGCTGCAATACCCTGCTCGCCAGGCCCATGAGTACTTCCCCATGCACTTCTGTAAAAAAGAGTGACATGGTGTAAATCCATGAGCTTTGAGATGGACTGCCGAAGTATCTCAGTTGGGAGAGGGTCAGACTGAAGATCTAAAGGTGCCTGGTTCGATCCCGGGTTACGGCAACTATTGCTCTTGACTACTTTTCTCTTGCCAATTTCCAAAAAGCATTTTGCCTGTCCACACCTAGGTTTGCGCTTTTGAGCAAATATCAGTTCCATGCTGTAATGGTTATCAGTCTGGAATGAAAATCCAGTGAATTGAGCTCCAATGTCAGTGTAACCTTCATTGTTGTTTCCATACTTGCCCAAGACTTTTGAAGAATTGTCGATTTCCCCCTTCACATAGGTTGCATGAGAGAAAAATACTGTACGTGGGTGGGTCATGCTGCAATACCCTGCTCGCCAGGCCCATGAGTACTTCCCCATGCACTTATGTAAAAAAAGAGTGACATAGTGTAAATCCATGAGATTTTAAGTGAAGATGCCAAAAAAGCTCAGATTGGAGATCTTTACACTGAAGGTCCCTGGTTCGTTCCCGGGTTTTGGCAGCTATTGCTCTTGACTACTTTTCTCTTGCCAATTTCCAAAAAGCATTTTGCCTGTCCACTCCCAGGTTTCGCTTTGAGCAAATATCAGTTCCATGCTGTAATGGTTATCAGTCTGGAATGAAAATCCAGTGAATTGAGCTGTCCATTGTCAGGTTTAACGCTTCATTGTTGTTTCCATACTTGCCCAAGACTTTTGAAGAATTGTCTATTTCCCCCTTCACATAGGTTGCATGAGAGAAAAATACTGTACGTGGGTGGGTCATGCTGCAATACCCTGCCTGCCAGGTCCATGAGTACTTCCACATGCACTTATGTAAAAAAGAGTGACATAGTGTAAATCCATGAGATTTTAAGTGAAGATGCTGAAATAGCTCAGATTGGAGATCATTAGACTACAGATCTGAAGGTCCCTGGTTCAATCCTGGCTTTCAGCAGCTATCAGCTCTTGACTGCTTTTGTTTCAACTCCTTTCCAAAGAGCAATTAAACTCTCTAGTCACAGGGGATCCATGCATTTGGAATGAAGAACTTGTAGTTCACATCTTAGAGGAAGCTCCTTTGCTTTTTGTGCCCACTTGTTAGGTTGTCTGTTGAAATTCCCATCAAAAGTCCTAAAGTGTGCCTTTCTCTTACCAATTTCCAAAAAGCATTTTGCCTGTCCACTCCCAGGTTTGCGCTTTTGAGCAAATATCAGTTCCATGCTGTAATGGTTTTCAGTCTTGGATGTAAATCCAGTGAATTGAGCTCCAATGTCACTGTAACTTTCATTGTTGTTTCCATACTTGCCCAAGACTTTTGAAGAATTGTCGATTTCCCCCTTCACATAGGTTGCATGAGAGAAAAATACTGTACGTGGGTGGGTCATGCTGCAATACCCTGCTTGCCAGGTCCATGAGTACTTCCCCATGCACTTATGTAAAAAAAGAGTGACATAGTGTAAATCCATGAGATTTGTAAGTGAAGATGCCGAAAAAGCTCAGATTGGGAGATCTGTTAAGATCTGAAGGTCCCTGGTTCAATCCGGGTTTTGGCAGCTATTGCTCTTGACTGCTTTTGTTTCAACTCCTTTCCAAAGAGCAATTAAACTCTCTAGTCACAGGGGATCCATGCATTTGGAATGAAGAACTTGTAGTTCACATCTTAGAGGAAGCTCCTTTGCTTTTTGTGCCCACTTGTTAGGTTGTCTGTTGAAATTCCCATCAAAAGTCCTAAAGTGTGCCTTTCTCTTGCCAATTTCCAAAAAGCATTTTGCCTGTCCACTCCCAGGTTTGTGCTTTTGAGCAAATATCAGTTCCATGCTGTAATGGTTTTCAGTCTTGATGTAAATCCAGTGAATTGAGCTCCAATGTCACTGTAACCTTCATTGTTGTTTCCATACTTGCCCAAGACTTTTGAAGAATTGTCTATTTCCACATTCACATAGGTTGCATGAGAGAAAAATACTGTACGTGGGTGGGTCATGCTGCAATACCCTGCTGCCAGGCCCACGAGTACTTCCCCATGCACTTATGTAAAAAAGAGTGACATGGTGTAAATCCATGAGTTCTGTAGTGAAATGCTGAAATAGCTCAGTTGGGAGAGTGTTAGATTGAAGATCTAAAGGTCCCTGGTTCAGATCCAGGTTCTTGGCAGCTATTGCTCTTGACTACTTTTCTCTTGCCAATTTCAAAAAGCATTTTGCCTGTCCACTCCCAGGTTTGCGCTTTTGAGCAAATATCAGTTCCATGCTGTAATGGTTATCAGTCTGGAATGAAAATCCAGTGAATTGAGCTCCAATGTCAGCTGTAACCTTCATTGTTGTTTCCATACTTGCCCAAGACTTTTGAAGAATTGTCTATTTCCCCCTTCACATAGGTTGCATGAGAGAAAAATACTGTACGTGGGTGGGTCATGCTGCAATACCCTCCTCGCCAGGCCCATGAGTACTTCCCATGCACTTATGTAAAAAAGAGTGACATGGTGTAAATCCAAGAGTTCTGAAGTTAAATGCCGAAATAACTCAGTTGGGAGAGCGTTAGACTGAAGATCTAAAGGTCCCTGGTTCAATCCTGCGTTTTGGCAGCTATTGCTCTTGACTACTTTTCTCTTGGAAATTTCCAAAAAGCATTTTGCCTGTCCACTCCCAGGTTTGCGCTTTTGAGCAACTATCAGTTCCATGCTGTAATGGAATGAAAATCCAGAGAATTGAGCTCCAATGTCAGTGTAACCTTCATTGTTGTTTCCATACTTGCCCAAGACTTTTGAAGAATTGTCTATTTCCACATTCACATAGTTTGCATGAGAGAAAAATACTGTACATGGGGGGGTCATGTGCAATACCCTGCTCGCCAGGCCCATGAGTACTTCCCCATGCACTTCTGTAAAAAAGAGTGACATGGTGTAAATCCATGACCTCTGTAGTGAAATGCTGAAATAGCTCAGTTGGGAGAGTGTTAGACTGAAGATCTAAAGGTCCCTGGTTAGATCCTGGGTTTTGGCAGCTATTGCTCTTGACTACTTTTCTCTTGCCAATTTCAAAAAGCATTTTGCCTGTCCACTCCCAGGTTTGCGCTTTTGAGCAAATATCAGTTCCATGCTGTAATGGAATGAAAATCCAGTGAATTGAGCTCCAATGTCACTGTAACCTTCATTGTTGTTTCCATACTTGCTCAAGACTTTTGAAGAATTGTCGATTTCCCCTTCACATAGGTTGCATGAGAGAAAAATACTGTACGTGGGTGGGTCATGCTGCAATACCCTGCTCGCCAGGCCCATGAGTACTTCCCATGCACTTATGTAAAAAGAGTGACATGGTGTAAATCCAAGAGTTCTGAAGTTAAATGCCGAAATAACTCAGTTGGGAGCGCGTTAGACTGAAGATCTAAAGGTCCCTGGTTCAATCCTGCGTTTTGGCAGCTATTGCTCTTGACTACTTTTCTCTTGGAAATTTCAAAAAGCATTTTGCCTGTCCACTCCCAGGTTTGCGCTTTTGAGCAACTATCAGTTCCATGCTGTAATGGAATGAAAATCCAGAGAATTGAGCTCCAATGTCAGTGTAACCTTCATTGTTGTTTCCATACTTGCCCAAGACTTTTGAAGAATTGTCTATTTCCACATTCACATAGTTTGCATGAGAGAAAAATACTGTACATGGGGGTCATGTGCAATACCCTGCTCGCCAGGCCCATGAGTACTTCCCCATGCACTTATGTAAAAAGAGTGACACCTGAAGATCTGAAGGCCCCTGGTTTGATCCCGTTTTCGGCAGCTATCAGCTCTTGATTGCTTTTGTTTCAACTCCTTTCCAAAGAGCAATTAAACTCTCTAGTCACAGGGGATCCATGGAGCAATGTTAGCACTTTGGTCTTAGAATGAAGAACTTGTAGTTCACATCTTAGAAGAAGCTCCTTTTCTTTTTGTGCCCACTTGTGAGGTTGTCTGTTGAAATTCCCATCAAAAGTCCTAAAGTGTGCCTTTCTCTTGCCAATTTCAAAAAGCATTTTGCCTGTCCACTCCCAGGTTTGCGCTTTCGAGCAAATATCAGTTCCATGTTGTAATGGTTATCAGTCTGGACTGAAAATCCAGTGAATTGAGCTCCAATGTCAGTGTAACCTTCATCGTTGTTTCCATACTTGCCCAAGACTTTTGAAGAATTGTCTATTTCCCCATTCACATAGGTTGCATGAGAGAAAAATACTGTACGTGGATGGGTCATGCTGCAATACTCAGCTGGCCAGGTCCATGAGTACGTCCCCATGCACTCATGCAAAAAGAGTGACATGGTGTAAATCCATGAGATTTTAAGTGAAATGCTGAAATAGCTCAGTTGGGAGAGCGTTAGACTGAAGATCTAGAGCTCCGGGTTTCGGCAGTTATTGCTCTTGACTGCTTTTCTCTTGCCATTTTCCAAAAGCATTTTGCCTGTCCACTCCCAGGTTTGCACTTTTGAGCAAATATCAGTTCCATGCTGTAATGGTTATCAGTCTGGAATGAAAATCCAGTGAATTGAGCTCCAATGTCAGTGTAACCTTCATTGTTGTTTCCATACTTGCCCAAGACTTTTGAAGAATTGTCGATTTCCCCATTCACATAGGTTGCATGAGAGAAAAATACTGTACGTGGGTGGGTCATGCTGCAATACCCTGCTCGCCAAGCCCATGATTACTTCCCCATGCACTTATGCAAAAAAGAGTGCTATCTGAAGATCTGAAGGCCCCTGGTTCGATCCCGGGTTTCGGCCGCTATCGCTCTTGACTGCTTTTGTTTCAACTCCTTTCCAAAGAGCAATTAAACTCTCTAGTCAAAGGGGATCCATGCGGATCCAATGTTAGCACTTTGGTCTTGGAATGAAGAACTTGTAGTTCACATCTTAGAGGAAGCTCCTTTGCTTTTTGTGCCAACTACAGAGGTTGTCTGTTGAATTCCCTTCAAAAGTCCTAAAGTGTGCCTTTCTCTTGCCATTTTCCAAAAAGCATTTTGCCTGTCCACTCCCAGGTTTGCGCTTTTGAGCAAATATCAGTTCCATGCTGTAATGGTTATCAGTCTGGAATGAAAATCCAGTGAATTGAGCTCCAATGTCAGTTTAACCTTCATTGTTGTTTCCATACTTGCCCAAGACTTTTGAAGAATTGTCGATTTCCCCCTTCACATAGGTTGCATGAGAGAAAAATACTGGACCTAAATACCTTAGGTCCAAGATGGCGGCGCGGTAGCACGCAGCGGCCACTCCGGATCCACAATGGTGCTATTTTTGTTAAAAAAGCCCGACTTTTGCAACACATGGACATCGGAGCAACCGGTGTTCGTGTCTACCATCGCCAGACACTACTGAAATATAAGACTCATGCAAAAACCAAGCTGCATGATGACCTGCAGGAGGCGCTACGCGTACTCGGCTTGCTGCGGAGACCAGGCCTCCAGCCCTCGGCGTCGCCTGATGCCGGTGGCCGGGGAAGAGGACGTCGTAGCGGTGTCGCGAAAGCGAAGCGCGGAAAGAGGGCGGGGTCTATGCTAGGCTAAAACAAACCCTAGCCGGCCGGCTCTCCCGTCTATCCTGCTCTCAAATGTTTGCTCCTGGACAATAAACTGGACTATATCCGACTCCAGCAGGCTACGCAGCGTGAGTTTAGAGACTGCTGCGTCTTTGTTTTCACGGAGACGTGGCTCAGCGACAGAGTTCCGGATGCCGCCATTCAGCTAGACGGGCTCGCCTCATTTCGTGCCGACAGAAATACAGCTCTCTGCGGTAAGACTCGCGGTGGTGGCTTGTGTGTTTATATCAACACGGAATGGTGCAAGAACTCTATGCTAGTCTCTAGTTACTGTTCATCGCTGTTGGAGCTTGTGACTGTTAGATGCAGACCTTTTTATCTACCACGGGAATTCACCACTGTTTGCATAACCGAGTTTACATTCCCCAAGCTAACGCTAAGGAAGCTCTGTGAACTGTATGGGGCTATGAGCAAACTGCAGAACGCTCACCCCGACGGACTGTTTATTGTCGCCGGAGATTTCAACCATGCAAATCTCAAGACAGTGCTCCCTAAATTCCATCAGTATGTGGACTTTGCAACGAGAGGGCTGAACGGCTTGATCTTGTTTACACAAACATCCCAGGCGCGTGCCGAGCGGAGCCCCGCCCCCACCTCGGCTACTCAGACCACATCTCTGTTATGTTAATTCCAGCATACAGACCGCTCGTCAGACGCACAAAACCGCTTCAGAAGCAGGTGAAAACCTGGCCAGCAGGAGCCATCTCTGCTCTTCAGGACTGTTTTGAGTGTACTGACTGGCACATGTTCAGGGAGGCTGCAACATATGGCGATTCTACCAACTTGGAGGAATACACAGCAGCAGTGACCAGCTACATCAGCAAGTGCATTGATGATGTCACTTTCTCAAGACCATCACCACACGCCCAACCAGAAGCCGTGGATGACTGCGGAGGTGCGCACGCTGCTGAGGTCCGAGACTCCGCCTTCAGAGCAGGTGATAAGGCAGCCCTAAGAACAGCTAGGGCCAAACTGTCACGGGCAATCAGAGAGGCAAAGCGCGCACACGCCCAGAGAATCCACAGTCACTTCCAGGACAGCGGTGACACGCGGCGCATGTGGCAGGGCATCCAGGCCATCACCAACTACAGGACAACATCAGTTGCCTGTGACAAAGATGCCTCCCTTCCAGATGCGCTGAACGACTTCTACGCTCGGTTTGAAGTGCAGAACGACGTGATGGCGAGGAAGTCCACCCCTCCTCCCAACGACCAGGTGCTCTGTCTTACCACGGCAGATGTGAGGAAAACTCTACGTAGAGTCAACCCAAGGAAGGCTGCTGGACCAGACAACATTCCTGGCAGAGTGCTCAGAGGATGTGCAGACCAGCTAGCAGATGTTCTTACCAACATCTTCAACATCTCTCTGAGCAGCGCCGTTGTTCCAACGTGCTTCAAGCCCACCACCATCATCCCCATGCCAAAGAAGTCTTCAGTGTCCTGCCTCAACGACTACCGTCCCGTCGCACTTACACCCATCATCATGAAGTGCTTCGAGAGGCTCGTCATGAGGCAGATTAAGACCCAGCTGCCCCCTCACTAGACCCACTGCAGTTTGCGTATCGTTCAAACCGTTCAACGGACGATGCCATCACCACAACCCTCCATCTGGCCCTCACCCACCTAGACAATAAGGACTCATACGTTCGAATGCTGTTCATAGATTTCAGCTCAGCATTCAACACAATCATTCCCCAGCACCTGATTGGAAAGCTGAACCTGCTGGGCCTGGACACCTCCCTCTGCAGCTGGATCCTGGACTTCCTGACTGGGAGACCTCAGTCAGTCCGGATCGGGAACAGCATCTCCACCACCACCACACTGAGCACTGGGGCCCCCAGGGCTGTGTGCTCAGTCCACTGCTGTTCACTCTGCTGACTCACGACTGTGCAGCAATGCACAGCTCGAATCACATCATCAAGTTCGCCGATGACACGACCGTGGTGGGTCTCATCAGCAAGAACAACGAGTCAGCATACAGAGAGGAGGTGCAGCGGCTGACGAACTGGTGTAGAGCCAACAACCTGTCCCTGAATGTCGACAAAACAAAAGAGATGGTTGTTGACTTTAGGAGAGCACAAGGTGAACACACTCCACTGAACATCGACGGCTCCTCTGTGGAGATCGTCAAAAGCACCAAATTCCTTGGTGTTCACTTGGCGGAGAACCTCACCTGGTCCCTCAACACCAGCTCTATCACCAAGAAAGCCCAGCAGCGTCTCTACTTTCTTCGAAGGCTGAGGAAAGCACATCTCCCAACCCCATCCTCACTACATTCTATAGAGGGACTATTGAGAGCATCCTGAGCAGCTGCATCACTGCCTGGTTTGGGACTTGCACCGTTTCAGACCGCAAAGCCCTGCAGAGGATAGTGAGGACAGCTGAGAAGATCATTGGGGTCTCTCTTCCCTCCATCAAAGACATTTACAAAAAACACTGTATCCATAAAGCAACCAGCATTGTGGACGACCCCACACACCCCTCACACAAACTCTTTACCCTCCTCCCGTCTGGCAAGAGGTACCGAAGCATTCGGGCCCTCACGGCCAGACTGTGTAACAGCTTCTTCCCCAAGCCATCAGACTCCTCAATACTCAGAGACTGGTTTGACACACACGTGTCCTGAGTTGCACTTTAATTACTGTCACTTTATAACTGTCTGCTACCTCAATAACTGCTATGTGCATAGAACACTATCTCATAGTATGTTATGTTTACATTTTAGAAACTGTCATCTTTTTGCACTACTGAGTACTGGTCGGCGCTGCACTGTCTATTGTCCTGTTCATTGTCAGTAATTTGTTGTACTGTCCTGTACTTTTTGCACATGTTTGCACGTGCACTTTATATAGGTATATATAGGTA
This sequence comes from Xyrauchen texanus, assembly GCF_025860055.1. Taxonomy (NCBI): domain Eukaryota; kingdom Metazoa; phylum Chordata; class Actinopteri; order Cypriniformes; family Catostomidae; genus Xyrauchen; species Xyrauchen texanus. The sequence goes on from NC_068303.1 coordinate 41,523,289, forward strand.
GTTTATATAGGTATTTTATTTCGTTGTGTAGTCTCATGTGGTCCTATGTTGGTCCTTTGTTGTTTTCATGTAGCACCATGGTCCTGGAGGAACGTTGTCTCGTTTTGCTGTGTACCGTACTAACTGTATATGGTTGAAACGACAATAAAAACCACTTGACTTGACTTGACTTGACTGTACGTGGGTGGGTCATGCTGCAATACCCTGCTCGCCAGGTCCATGAGTACTTCCCCATGCACTTATGTAAAAAAGAGTGACATGGTGTAAATCCATGAGACTTTAAGCGAAGATGCCGAAATAGCTGAGTTGGGAGAGCATTAAACCGCAGATCAGAAGGTCCCTGGTTTGATCCCGGGTTTCAGCAGCTATCGCTCTTTACTGCTTTTGTTTCAACTCCTTTCCAAAGAGCAATTAAGCTCTCTAGTCACAGGGGATCTATGCATTTGGAATGAAGAACTTGTAGTTCATATCTAAGAGGAAGCTCCTTTGCTTTTTGTGCCCACTTGTGAGGTTGTCTGTTGAAATTCCCATCAAAAGTCCTAAAGTGTGCCTTTCTCTTACCAATTTCCAAAAAGCATTTTGCCTGTCCACTCCCAGGTTTGCGCTTTTGAGCAAATATCAGTTCCATGCTGTAATGGTTTTCAGTCTTGGATGTAAATCCAGTGAATTGAGCTCCAATGTCACTGTAACTTTCATTGTTGTTTCCATACTTGCCCAAGACTTTTGAAGAATTGTCTATTTCCACATTCACATAGTTTGCATGAGAGAAAAATACTGTACGTGGGGGGTCATGTGCAATACCCTGCTCGCCAGGCCCATGAGTACTTCCCCATGAACTTCTGTAAAAAAGAGTGACATGGTGTAAATCCATAACTTCTGTAGTGAAATTCCGAAATAGCTCAGTTGGGAGAGCGTTAGACTGAAGATCTGAAGGTCCCTGGTTTGATCCTGGGTTTTGGCAGCTATTGCTCTTGACTACTTTTCTCTTGCCAATTTCCAAAAAGCATTTTGTCTATCCACTCCCAGGTTTGTGCTTTTGAGCAAATATCAGTTCCATGCTGTAATGGTTATCAGTCTGGAATGAAAATCCAGTGAATTGAGCTCCAATGTCAGTGTAACCTTCATTGTTGTTTCCATACTTGCCCAAGACATTTGAAGAATTGTCGATTTCCCCCTTCACATAGGTTGCATGAGAGAAAAATACTGTACGTGGGTGGGTCATGCTGCAATACCCTGCTCGCCAGGCCCATGAGTACTTCCCCATGCACTTATGTAAAAAAAGAGTGACATAGTGTAAATCCATGAGATTTTAAGTGAAGATGCCAAAAAAGCTCAGATTGGAGATCTTTACACTGAAGGTCCCTGGTTTGATCCCGGGTTTCGGCAGCTATCGCTCTTGACTGCTTTTGTTTCAACTCCTTTCCAAAGAGCAATTAAACTCTCTAGTCACAGGGGATCCATGCATTTGGAATGAAGAACTTGTAGTTCGCATCTTAGAGGAAGCTCCTTTGCTTTTTGTGCCCACTTGTTAGGTTGTCTGTTGAAATTCCCATCAAAAGTCCTAAAGTGTGCCTTTCTCTTACCAATTTCCAAAAAGCATTTTGCCTGTCCACTCCCAGGTTTGCGCTTTTGAGCAAATATCAGTTCCATGCTGTAATGGTTTTCAGTCTTGGATGTAAATCCAATGAATTGAGCTCCAATGTCAGTGTAACTTTCATTGTTGTTTCCATACTTGCCCAAGACTTTTGAAGAATTGTCTATTTCCACATTCACATAGTTTGCATGAGAGAAAAATACTGTACGTGGGGGGGTCATGTGCAATACCCTGCTCGCCAGGCCCATGAGTACTTCCCCATGCACTTCTGTAAAAAAGAGTGACATGGTGTAAATCCATGAGCTCTGTAGGGAAATGCTGAAATAGCTCAATTGGGAGAGTGTTAGGCTAAAGATCTGAAGGTCCCTGGTTTGATCCCGGGTTTCGGCAGCTCTTGACTGCTTTTCTCTTGCCAATTTCCAAAAAGCATTTTGTCTGTCCACTCCCAGGTTTGTGCTTTTGAGCAAATATCAGTTCCATGCTGTAATGGTTATCAGTCTGGAATGAAAATCCAGTGAATTGAGCTCCAATGTCAGTGTAACCTTCATTGATGTTTCCATACTTGCCCAAGACTTTTGAAGAATTGTCGATTTCCCCCTTCACATAGGTTGCATGAGAGAAAAATACTGTACGTGGGTGGGTCATGCTGCAATACCCTGCTCGCCAGGTCCATGAGTACTTCCCCATGCACTTATGTAAAAAAAGAGTGACATAGTGTAAATCCATGAGATTTTAAGTGAAGATGCCAAAAAAGCTCAGATTGGAGATCTTTACACTGAAGGTCCCTGCTTCGATCCCGGGTTTCGGCAGCTATCGCTCTTGACTGCTTTTGTTTCAACTCCTTTCCAAAGACCAATTAAACTCTCTAGTCACAGGGGATCCATGCATTTGGAATGAAGAACTTGTAGTTCACATCTTAGAGGAAGCTCCTTTGCTTTTTGTGCCCACTTGTTAGGTTGTCTGTTGAAATTCCCATCAAAAGTCCTAAAGTGTGCCTTTCTCTTACCAATTTCCAAAAAGCATTTTGCCTGTCCACTCCCAGGTTTGCGCTTTTGAGCAAATATCAGTTCCATGCTGTAATGGTTTTCAGTCTGGAATGTAAATCCAGTGAATTGAGCTCCAATGTCACTGTAACTTTCATTGTTGTTTCCATACTTGCCCAAGACTTTTGAAGAATTGTCGATTTCCCCCTTCACATAGGTTGCATGAGAGAAAAATACTGTACATGGGTGGGTCATGCTGCAATACCCTGCTCGCCAGGCCCATGAGTACTTCCCCATGCACTTCTGTAAAAAAGAGGAACATGGTGTAAATCCATGAGATTTTAAGGAATATGCCGAAATAGCTCAGTTGGGAGAGCATTAGACTGCAGGTCCAAAAGTCCCTGGTACGATCCTGAGTTTCAGCAGCTAGCGCTCTTTACTGCTTTTGTTTCAACTCCTTTCCAAAGAGCAATTAAGCTCTCTAGTCACAGGGGATCTATGCATTTGGAATGAAGAACTTGTAGTTCACATCTAAGAGGAAGCTCCTTTGCTTTTTGTGCCCACTTGTGAGGTTGTCTGTTGAAATTCCCATTAAAAGTCCTAAAGTGTGCCTTTCTCTTACCAATTTCCAAAAAGCATTTGCCTGTCCACTCCCAGGTTTGCGCTTTTGAGCAAATATCAGTTCCATGCTGTAATGGTTTTCAGTCTGAAATGTAAATCCAGTGAATTGAGCTCCAATGTCACTGTAACTTTCATTGTTGTTTCCATACTTGCCCAAGACTTTTGAAGAATTGCCTATTTCCACATTCACATTCTTTGCATGAGAGAAAAATACTGTACGTGGGGGGGTCATGTGCAATACCCTGCTCGCCAGGCCCATGAGTACTTCCCCATGCACTTATGTAAAAAAGAGTGACATGGTGTAAATCCATGAGATTCGAGCTGAAATGCCGAAATATCTCAGTTGAGAGAGGGTCACCAAACACTCAGTGTGTTTATTTTTGTTTTGTGTTTAAATCAGGTTTTATTTTAATCAGTGTTTAGTCTTTTTTTGTTTGTGTAATTCCTCCCAGCAGCACATGCTGTTTGGGGGGAGTTGAAACACTGTTATTGTGTGTTTTTTTTTTTTTTTTTTTTTTTTTGTGTTTATTCTACCATTTTTGTTTAAAAATGGATGGATTAATGGCAACAGACATGGACTTGGCAAGAGGAACAGGGCGTCAACTGGAAACAGGATTGGAAATAAAACAAAGAGAAAAGGATGGTCCTGAAAAGAGATACAAAAGATCCTACACTAAAGAAGCAACGGTTGTTATGGATTTGGCAGCGGTGCAAGAAGGTAAAGCAGAGGATATAATTCAAGCATTGAAAGACAAGATGGACGTGACAAGCATATTAGCGGTAAGACCCAAAATTATGAAAGAATATGAGATCACATTTGAAAAGGAAGATGATATTGAAAAGCTGGATGAAGGATTGATGATTAAAGGAAAAATGTGTGAAATTAAAAAGCTAAATAACAAAGAATTTGTTGTATCTTTCATGCATCTGCCCGCATACCTGGACGACGGAGAAATTTTACAGAAGCTGGAGGGATGGGGGGTAACTCCCATCTCGCAAATAAGGTGAAGAGTTTACAATGGCACCCACATAGAGGATGGAACGAGGTTCCTGAAGGTGCGGTTCCCGAAAGAAGTGGTCTCCCTACCCTACAGCACTAGGATCGAGACGGGAGAGGGTCTGCAATACTTCAGGGTGATTCATAGCCAACAGGTGAGAACCTGCAGATTGTGCATGAGCCCCGAGCATGTGATGAAGGACTGCCCGGACTTCAAATGCTTTAAATGTGAGGAAACAGGCCACTTCGCGAGGGACTGCAAGGTGGTGAGGTGTCCGGACTGCAAGCGTGCACTGGACAAGTGTGAATGCTGGTACAGCAATCAACAACAGGAGGAAGTGCGGGAGAGCGGGCAGATGCATGAGACAGACAACAAAGAGGAGCAAAGTGAGGACGCTGGAGCGACACAAAGAGAGGACAATGAAAGCATAGGCAATGACAACGAGATCGAAAAGACTGAGCTAACACAGCACAGCGAGGGAATCGAGGAACAGAGGGATATAAATGAGACTAGACAAATGGAAATGGAAGAGCCAGAGGAGGAAGAACAGACTGGTGAGGAGGACAGAAGGGACAAAGAAAATGAAAACATTGTCAAAGGCGACACTACGGGAACAACCAACAAAAGAAGAAGAAAAGACAAGGTAATACCAAATTTAGAGAAAGCTAGAAATAAAGTGTGGAAAAAAAACTCTGAGGAGAAACAGGACTGTGGAGGAAGTGAAAAGGAAGACGAGGGCATAGACTGATAAAATGGGGATTGTAAGCTTTTTTTTTTATCCTTTATTTTATGGTGCTGAAAATTGTGACTTTTAATGCTAGAGGGTTAATGAATGATGTGAAATTTGAACAAGTGAAGGAACTGTGCAGAGATGAAGATGTGATTTTATTGCAAGAGACAAACTGGAAAGAAAATGCAATGGAGGATCTTAAAAGACGATGGGAAGGGGAATTATTTTATAATAATGGAGAGGAGAAAATAGGAGGAGGAGTGGCAGTGTTAATAAGAAAAGACAGAGGTATCAAGGCAAAACTAATGTATAATGACACAAAAGGGAAATGCATGGCAATAGAAATTAAGATGGAAGAAGAGGATTTTATTTTAGTAAACATACATGCTCCAAATGAACAAATTGAAAAGAAGAGATATTTTAATGTTATAGCTGGAGTAATGGAAAAATGGAAGACGGTAATGATTGCGGGGGATTTTAACACTGTTTTTAGTAAAATGGACATGGCAAATGGAATTGTTTTCAAATCGGATGTGGGTAGAAAGGAGTTAAGGTCATTGATGGAGGAGAAAAACATGATTGATGTGTGGAGGGAGAGAAATGGAAAAAAGAAGGAATATTCAAGAAGACAGTTGGTGGGGAATTTTATGTGTCAAACTAGAATAGACTACTTTTTAAGCACCAGGAATGTGGAATGTTTTATTGAGGGAGTGTTTTATAAAGAAACGACTTTAAGTGATCACAAAATGGTATTAATGAGAATGGATTTTAAAAAGAAATGAAGGGACCAGGGGTATGGATATTAAACACTGAGGTTTTAAAAGACCAGCATTTTAAAGAAAAGATAGAAAACATATTAGATGAAAGGAAAAAAGACATGATGTACATAGAAGATAAAAGACAATGGTGGGAAAACATGAAATATGACATAAAGAAATATACAATGAACCACTGTAAATTGTTACAAAAGGTGAAAAGAACAAAGGAGGAACAAATAAGAAGAACGTTAAGAGAGGAGTTAAATAAAAATGAAGTAAACGTGCAAAGAGTAATCGAAGTGGAAGAAAAGTTAAAGAAAATAGAAGAAGAGAAATACAAAGGGGCGATGTTAAGAAGTAAAGCCAAATATATGGTGGAAGGGGAAAAATGTAACAGATTTTTTTTAACTTTGAGAAAAGCAGGGGGAGGGCGGAAAGAATTAAAGAACTTAAGAATAAAGAAGGCCAAGTTATTTTAAGCACAGAAGGGATTTTAAAGGAAATAAGCACGTTTTATGAAGAACTCTTTAACTCAGAAGGAGGAGATGATGGAAAAAGAAATATTTTATTACAACAGATAACAAGAAAAGTCAGTGAGAGTGATAAAAAGGACTGTGAAAGGGAAATATCAACAGAAGAAATTATGCTGGCCATAAATCAGTTAGGAGTGAAGAAAAGCCCAGGAATAGATGGTATTGGAAGTGAGTTTTACAAGGTTTTTAAAGAAAAAGTAAGCACAATTTTAAAAGAAATCTATGAAGAAGTTTTCAAAAAAGAAAGGGTACATCCAAGAATGGGCCTAGGCTTAATGAAAATAACCTATAAGAAAAAAGGAGACAAAAAGGAACTGAAGAATTTTAGGCCCATCACAATGTTAAACACAGATTTAAAAATTCTAGCCAAAGTTTTAGCAAACAGATTAAAAAATGTCATGCCAAACATAATAGAAACTAACCAGGCTTATGGAGTAAAGGGGAGGGACATAGCAGACATCACAAGCAGCATAAGAGATATAGTGGGATACATAAAAGAAAAAGGAAAGAGCGCATACGTAATAGGCATGGATTTTGAGAAGGCTTTTGACAGAGTGGAACAGGGGTTTTTATTGGGAGTTTTAAAACAATTTGGTTTTGGAAGGAATTTTATAAAATGGATCTCAGCTTTATACAGTGATGTGTCAACAAAAGTAAAATGTAATGGTTTTTTAACACAACCTTTTAAAGTTTTAAGATCCATAAGACAGGGGTGTCCACTGTCAGCGCAGTTATATTCTTTGGTGGCGGAACCCCTAGGGCTTTTAATAAACAGAGAAAATGGAATAAAGGGGATACAATTCGGAGAAAAAGAAGAATTAAGTAAAATATTCCAATATGCCGATGATACGACAATTGTGGTAGAAAATAGAGAAAGTGTTAAAGAAGTGATGGAAAAAATTAAATGCTATTGCGAGGGCTCAGGTGCAAAAATAAACGAAGAAAAAACAGTATACATGAAGTTTGGAAGGACAGAGGTTTTAACGGGGTTGTTAAGTTCATAGAGGTACAAGAGATGAAGATTTTAGGAGCAATTTTAGCAAAGAAAGAGAAAGAAGCTGTTGATAATATGTGGGAAGAGACGCTGGGAGGGATGGAAAGAAGACTGATCTTTTGGAGAAATAGGTTTTTAAGTTTGAAAGGGAAAATCTTAACTGTAAACATGTTAATGTTATCAAAGACGTGGTACAAGTTACATGTGATGTCAGTACCAAACTGGGTTTTTAAGAGAATAAAAAGAGTATTTTGGAATTTTTATGGGAAAAAAAGCCTCCAAGGATAGCGTATTATACGCTGATAGGGAAACCAGAAGAGGGAGGGATGGGTTTAGTTGATGTGGAACAAAAGATGAAAAGCATGAGAGTAAAAGTGGTTAGGAAATATTTGGAGGACAAGAATAGAGCTGAATGGAAGAAATTGATGGGTTTTTATTTAAATAAATGTGGGAATTTTAACCTTGGGGAAAACATTTTATGGATGAAGTTGAAAAGTTGGATGATAGAAGGGATTCCACAGTTTTATAAAGAGGTTTTAAATGCTTGGAGGCTTTTTTTAACAGAGGTGGATTATAATCCAGAGGGGAGGGAAGGGATTAAATAATTGTAGTTACTGAACAATTTGCTCTACATGCACAATTTAGACATATTTAAAAAGAAGACACTTTGGAGTTTATTACCCAAATGTAAAAGTTGAAAAAACTTACACAGACAAACATTTATAGAATTTAAAGTGTCTTGAAGATAATTTGTACTGCAAGTAACATTTCATTATTTTATGAAAAAATAAATGAACCAACCTGGAGGAATCCAGTTAGGCAATTGATTGAAAGCCACAAGTCTCATCAGTTTATATTTCACATTTGAGGAAGATATTATGAAAAATGAGATTTCTGCAATATTTTTTCCAAGACTATGTCCAGGTACCAAGAAGCCTCCTTGGATACCTCAAAAAGCATCCTAATGACCAAATGTTATGAAGGGTACTGCAAGCTATTTTAGTCATCATATACACTATTCATACCGATAGTCGCCCATTCAACATTCAATGGCTGGTGATGGCCAGTGATACAGACAGCATTCATATGGATGGTCAGACATAGAATCAACAATCACACTGATGGCCAGCCATCAGACAAGCCATTGTTTTATAAGGTGCAGTACCTTATCTTTTCAGACCACAATGCATTTACCTTATAAATCAAATGGGAAAACAAACACACACACACACACACACACTCTCTCTCTCTCTCTCTCTCTCTCTCTCTCTCTCACACACACACACGTATAATGTGTGCATGTTACATAGCAACTCACCGATGTAAAATTGGACCATGTTTCCGTCCTCAAGCATATCACCGTCGTCGCTGTATTCACTCCTCAATTTACGTCATCGCTGCTTCGAGTGATCTCAAATAAAACATCTTCAGCAGAAAAAAACTTCTTTTGACGATCCATTTGATGAGATAATCCGTCCAGTAAGTAAGACGCGAAAACAGATGTTGACTGGGGAACCGTCTTTTTACTATGGCTCGTTTGTTGTCAAATGGCGGGGGTGTGGTCACAGCCTAATTCGCAGGTTAGTGGCTGATTCAAATAAATAAAAAAACATCTTGTTCGCGAGGAATTTAAACTTCCCGGATATCGTTGGAATCGTGCACTGCTTGGCTACATTTTCTATCAGTCATATCATTTCAGTTCTTTCATTGGCTTTCATTGTAAAGACAAAACAATAGGATCAGCATATCATGACGTCAAAAAAACTGACCGCAGTGTTTGGATATTTCGACCTATATATTGCCTATCTTTGTATTTGTGTGTGTGTGTGCGGTCTTAATTTGTTCATTACACTCTAAGCAACACACCCATATAACGTTCGGCTACCGGGAGTCTGTTTTTATGCATAATTGTATTGCATAACCGACAAGTATGATACTTCACCCTGAAGAAACTCGATGTAAACAAAGGAATAACCATCGATGTTACAACGTTATTGTTTCTTTGGACTAAAAATGCTCTATGGGATGTTATTCAGTGGACCCTCACCTTTCCATTCAATCTGGAACTTTTAGCAGTGGATGCGTGTGTGGCTCGTTATTACGACACTACTGGTATGTACTCCGCTTTTGATTACGAGTGTTTGATCTGTATTGCTTACATAAATGCAAGAAATACATTCGTTATAAGCTTTTCATCGAAAAACAGAGCTCTATCATCGATGCTTGAGGCTTACACCTTTAAAATGATATATAGTTTGCCAAGATTAATGATGTTCTTTCACGTTAAATCTATTCATAAACATTAAACTGGGGGGTACTCTTCGGTGCGACTGCGCACTGGTGCAGGTTAACAGGTTAAATCAGCCTCTGTTTTTAAATGACAAAATAAAGATACATGAGCGAGATATCTATTTTAAGAAGTGGCTACAAGTGGGGATTGTAAAAGTGAGGGATGTTTTATGGGAGTTGAAAGAGGGATTTTTGCCACTCCAAGTGATTATGGATGCGATGGAGGAGGAGAAGGAGGATTTTAATGTGATGGTTTTAAGGAAACAGTATGAAGATGTCAAGAAAGCAATCCCGAGGCAATGGCTAGATGAGATTAACAAGAAGGAAGAAAAAGAAAAGAAAATAACGGTGTTTTTAAAATATAAAGATAAGAAGGTGGATTTTAATTTGTGCACTGTAAAAATGTTTTATGAGTTTTTTATAAGCAGAGTTTTTAAAGAACCTGTGGCCAACCAGGTCTGGCTAAGGAACTTTAATGGAATAGAAGAGAAAGACATCTGGAAGAATAGAACATGGAAATGGTTGGATGTGGATTTAGAATGTTTAGATTATTTTATTAGACAAAATGTGATTTATACAGAAATGAGATTGTGTTTAATGCAGAAAGAAATAAATGCCCAATGTAAAGTCTGCAAAAAAGAAGATGAAGGGATTTTACATTTGTTTTTATTCTGTGAAAAGCTAAACCCATTTTTTAATGAACTGAAAGAAATTGTCAAAGAATTAAGAGAAAATGAAGAGGTCAATGAATGGAATAGATTTTTTATGCTGGGAATGACAGAAAACAAAGAAAATAGGAAGCTTGTGAATTTGTTTTTAATCCTGGCGAAAAAAGCAATATGGAAAAGAAGGAATGTAGCAAGAAACAGAGATTTTACTCTAAATCTATGGGTGCTTTTTAAACAGATGGTAGAAGATTATGTGAAAATGTTGCATAATTATTTTAAATTGGAGAACAAGATGGGGGAATTTTACAAAATTTTTACCAAAAATGTCATGTGTGTTTTTAAACAAAAGCAATTGTACCTGCCAAAAGAGGATGAACTGGTTTTGTACATATGAGAAAAGCTTCAAGAACTTAAACATGGAAGCAATTACCAATGATACATATGTATTTTGTCCACATTGCACTTTTAACATGTAATTGAGGTTGTTAATGTAATCAAATGTATATGTGAAGAGAAATTAATAAAAAAAAAAACAAAAAAAAAAAAAAGAGAGGGTCAGACTGAAGATCTAAAGGTGTCTGGTTTGATCCCGGTTTCGGCAACTATTGCTCTTGACTACTTTTCTCTTGCCAATTTCCAAAAAGCATTTTGCCTGTCCACTCCCAGGTTTGCGCTTTTGAGCAAATATCAGTTCCATGCTGTAATGGTTATCAGTCTGGAATGAAAATCCAGTGAATTGAGCTCCAATGTCACTGTAACTTTCATTGTTGTTTCCATACTTGCCCAAGACTTTTGAAGAATTGTCTATTTCCACATTCACATAGT